>NW_016158270.1:63530-76054 GCF_001687245.7 Rhagoletis zephyria | reverse complement strand
AACATTTGTACGTTCGCGTCTTGAGTACGCAGTTTTCATTTGGAGGCCCTATAGCCAAGTTTCTATTAAAAGAATAGAACGTATTCAAAAGGTGTTTCTTAAATTCGCTCTAAGAACCTTAAAATTCGACGATCCTGTCCCTTCGTATGCTTCGCGTCTCATGCTTATTGACCTACAATCTTTGGATAGTCGTAGGTCTATGTTGTCGATGAGTTTTATATTCAATATTATTCAAGGTATTCTTGATTGCCCTTCTCTCATGGAAAGGATTACTTTTAATGTTCCTAGGCGTAACCTCCGAGTCACTTACCCTTTTTACTGCAAAAAGGTCAAAACTAAATTCGCCAGCAATGCTCCTCTTGCAAGATCTATGCGAGAATTTAATATTTTGTCTCAAACAATCGTCATTGATTTTTCAATGACCACAGAAGCTTTTGTAAATCTTTTTCGCTCATTATCTGTAGATATTTAAACTTGTTTTAAATGCTTAGCATATTAATTTCATAAGTTTAGTATGTAACATACTTGTAATCTTTATATAAAAATGTATGTACTTGTTGTTAGTAGTCTGTAAGAAACTTTGTTTCATTGTCGGTAAATAAATAAATAAATAAATAAACATTCGGTCACATCAACAAATTGCTCCATTTGCCATGATTTTCCTTAGATATAAGATGCATTTTTATAATTTTTATAATAAGAGTCANGAAAGCTGTGCGACAAATGTAAGAAGCCAATGTGTCTTGAACATTCGGTCACATCAACAAATTGCTCCATTTGCCATGATTTTCCTTAGATATAAGATGCATTTTTATAATTTTTATAATAAGAGTCAATAATATAATGTGTGAAATAAATATTTTTAATTTTTCAAATAAAAAAATAATTANCAGACGATAAAAGATCTCTTTACCTAACTGGGGGAGGGCCTCCGGCAAAGAAAACTTTAACTGAAATTGACGAAAAAGTCCTGAATATTTTGCATGAGAAGCAAGTTAGCGGCATGCATAGTGTATATGACAGCGATGTAATTGCGGCAAACGCTAATAGTGAGTATATAAGTACATCTTAATTTATTTCATGATTTTAAAGTGTATGCTTTTATCAATGCTCTCAAATAGAATCAGCGGCATTGGACGAGGTATCATCTGAAATGTTTGAGGATTTCTTAAATGAGACTGAAGTAGAAAATGCAGTAAAAGGTATGTAAATAGTGTAAAATTAATTAATGAAAACAAAATACCAGTACTGTTACAGAAAAATTTATCTTTTACACAGAGAAATTTACGTTTTCAAATTTGTATGGAACGTTTTATTTTGACCCAGGTTTTGCACCTACAATATCTATTTTAGTTTTGAGAAAAAAACATCCTCAATTCATATTCTAAAATGTATGATTTAGTTTTTAAAAGGAACATTTTCAAATCGCTTTTTAAAACAATCGTTTGATAATTGAAAACTCTCATATTCAGATGAGATTCTAAAATGTTTGTTTTATATTCCAAAATATGTATGCGTTTTCAAATATGATTTTGAATTTCTATTTTGATTAAAACACAAAGTCATTTGATATTTAAAAATANGAAGAAACACGCGTTAAAATATTTGACGGCGAAGAAGGACGCGTAAACTTATTTTCGCGGTCAACTATGTTTGCGGTTGTAATAGTATGTACATTCCGTAAAGAGTTTTTGGCGAATAATGCTGAAGTGACACTCCTTGGCCAAGTATAAATCTATGATTACGCGTCTTTTTTCGCCGTCAACTAGGTTACGCGTCTTTCTTCGCCGAAGTTTTTATTAAGCGCCATTTTTCGTACAATTTTTTTTATGCGTCGTTTTTCGCCGTCGAAACACTAGCGCGCCTTTATTCGTCTCTAGTGACGATATGTATTAATTAGTTACAAACTTAATAACAGAAAGATATGTACATATTCTGGCTTTTTCTCCACGGGCCTTGATAATTTTGATTAACGCTGGTTAGATCCTGTAATATACATTTACAATTATTACTAAATAACGGATTAGAATTTGTTTTTGTAAGCAAGTCTTACCAAAGCTTTTCTCTAATCAACGTCCCTTTCATTAAGTGACGTAACGATATCATATTTCTGCAACCTTTTGCTGAAGAAGCGAATGCTCTACATACATACATTCATATGTATGAATATAGCTTGAATCATCTGCACAACAGTTTTTTGACAAATAATACAAACAGATGAAAAGTATTTCCGTTTTATAAGTACAGTAAAACCCGCTTAAGTACCTCACGAAAAATGTCAGCTTTTTGAGGTACTTCTTACATTCTTGTTTCGATTTTCGTTGATTTTAAATTTGGTAACCAAAAATAACTGATATCAAATAAAACATCTCTTTGAGGTAAAATTTTCGAGTGACGAAAGCTGAGCTAGAAACACAAAATTTATGAAATCAATTTCGCAACGGAAATTATACTAATTTTTTTAACTGCCTTGGTGGAGACTGACGGGAAATATTTTTTTTATTCGTTTCGTGTTTTTAGAAACATAAAATGAAAAAAAGAAATTTAGCAACGATTCGAATGAATAAAAATATTTCCCGTAAGTTTCCAAGGCAGGTAAAAAATGCGTATAATATTCGTCACGAAATTGATATCATAAATTTTTGCCCGGTTTCACAGTCCGTGCTTAAGTTATGCTCAAATAAAATCTTAGCTAAGCACCGTTTGAGACTGGGTAATCATTAGCGTTTCACAGTCGATGCTTGAATTTTATAAAATGCTATTAAAAAAATATGGTAAAACTATGAAAAACATATTTTAGACAAGTGTCATCTGTAGAAATATTTGTAGTTGAAAGAAATAAATTTATAAGCCAAATTTAAGTATTGAAAGCTGAATGGAGCAAAATAATAAGAGGACACCAAATTTCACCGCAAGCGAGTCGGAGCAGCTATTCCAGCTTGTTGAGAAATATAAAGATGTCATCGAGTGCAAGTGGGCGGACACTTGCACGAACGCTAAAAAGGATGTGGCATGGAAGCGTATCGAAGAAGATTTTAATTCGCAGTGCCCATCAGACTGCCTTCGCAGTGATAAGGCACTGAAAAAGAAATATTTAAATTTGAAAAGAGAGGTAAAAAAGCGAACTGCAGACGATAAAAGATCTCTATACTGAGGGAGGACCTCCAGCAAAAAAAACTTTAACTGAAATTGACGAAAAAGGCCTGAATATTTTGCGTGAGAAGAAAGTTAGCGGCATGCATAGTGTATATGACAGCGATGTAATTGCTGTAAAAGTTAACAGTGAGTATATAAGTACATCTTAATTTATTTCATGATTTTTAAAGTGTATGCTTTTATCAATGCTCTCAAATAGAATCAGCGGCATTGGACGAAGTATCATCTGAAATGTTTGAGGATTTCTTAAATGAGACTGAAGTAGAAAATGCAGTAAACGGTATGTAAATAGTGTAAAATTAATTAATGAAAACAAAATACCAGTACTGTTACAGAAAAATGTATTTTTTACACAGAGAAATTTACGTTTTCAAATTTGTATTAAACGTTTTATTTTGACCCAGGTTTTGCACCTACAATATCTATTTTAGTTTTGAGAAAAAAACATCCTCAATTCATATTCTAAAATGTATGATTTAGTTTTTAAAAGGAACATTTTCAAATCGCTTTTTAAAACAATCGTTTGATAATTGAAAACTCTCATATTCAGATGAGATTCTAAAATTTTTGTTTTATATTCCAAAATATGTATGCGTTTTCAAATATGATTTTGAATTTTTATTTTGATTAAAACACAAAGTCATTTGATATTTAAAAATATACATTGTCATACATTTATTGATATATGTACATATCGTCACTAGACACGAATAAAGGCGCGAGCTCAAAAGTTGACCGCGAAAAAAGGCGCATAAAAAAACTTCAGCGAAGAAAGACTCTTAACATAGTTGACGGCGAAGAAACACGCGTTAAAATATTTGACGGCGAAGAAGGACGCGTAAACTTGGCCAAGTATAAATCTATGATTACGCGTCTTTTTTCGCCGTCAACTAGGTTACGCGTCTTTCTTCGGCGAAGTTTTTATTAAGCGCCTTTTTTCGTAAAATTTTTTTTGTGCGTCTTTTTTCGCCGTCGAAACACTAGTGCGCCAATATTCGTCTCTAGTGACGATATGTATTAATTAGTTACAAACTTAATAACAGAAAGATGTGTAAATATTCTGGCTTTTTCTCCACGGGCCTTGATAATTTTGATTAACGCTGGTTAGATCCTGTAATATACATTTACAATTATTACTAAATAACAGATTTGAATTTGTTTTTGTAAGCAAGTCTTACCAAAGCTTTTCTCTAATCAACGTCCCTTTCATTGAGTGACGTAACGATATCATATTTCTGCAACCTTTTGCTGAAGAAGCGAATGCTTTACATACATACATTCATACTAGTGTTCGCCCAGCGGTTGAAATTCAACCGCTAAAATTAAGGATAGTTGATGTGAGTTGAGTTGAGCTGAAATAAAATTTGTTGCAATGGGTTAAGTGGAGGGGAGTTTAGCTTAGTACTTAGCATAACATAACATAGAATAGCATTAGATTCAATAACATAAAATATGTAGCATAACACATCACAATATAACATCGCACATTCTTCAGTTGTATTTCCTTTTTATCCCTATCACTTTCTTCCTCTCTATCTTTGTCTCTATCGCTTTTAATGTTTATGTTTATGTTTATCTACATCTACACCTTCATGTTCATGTTCATGTTCATGTTCAAGTTCATGTTCATGTTCATTTTCATGTTCATGTTCATGTTCATGTTCATTTTCATGTTCATGTTCATGTTCATGTTCATGTTCATCTTCATCTTCATCTTCATCTTCATCTTCATCTTCAGCTTCATCTTCATCTTCATCTTCATCTTCATCTTCATCTTCATCTTCATCTTCATATTGATATTCACCTTCGTCTTCATATTTATCTTTACCTTTATCCTGATCTATATCTTCATTCTTTTCTCCATTTACGTATTTACCCCCACTATTGTTATTAGGTTAGGTAGTTAAATTTTCCTTCCTCTTTTTCTTTATATTGTTTCTTTAGTGATATCATGTCATGTGTTGAAATTGGGTGTGGTGAGTTGCAGTGTGGTGTAATTGGGTGTGGGAGTTACGGTGTTATGAATTCAGGTGTGGTGGTCTTAAGAGGTGTGGTGAATTTAGTTGTGGTGAGTTGAGGTGTGGTGAATTAAGGTGTGGTGAGTTAAGGTGTGGTGAATTAAGGTGTGGTAGATTAAGGTGTGGTGAGTTAAGATGTGGTGAGAAAGTTGGGGTGTGGTGAGTTAAGGTGTGGTGAATTAAAGTGTGGTGGATTTAGGTGCGGTGAATTAAGGTGTGGTGAATTTAGGTGTGGGGAGTTAAGGTGTGGTGAATTTATGTGTAGCGCACTCAGGTGGAGTAAGTTTTTAAGCGGAGGTGAGATGAGTTGAGGTGAGTTAAGTTAAGTTAAGGGGTTAAGTTAAGATAAGTTATCTTTATCCTTATCTTCATATTCATCTTCATCTTCTTCCTCGTTTTGGTCTTCATCTTCTTCTTCATCTTTATCCTTTCCTTTATCCTGATATAAATATGTCCATTCTTTTCTTCATTTACATATTCACCCCCACCATTGTTATTAGGTTAGGTATTTAAATTTTCCTTCCTGTTTGTCTTTATATTTAGGTTTCATTACTTTTATTTTAATTTCTGTATTTATCCCTTTCTTCTTCTCCATACTCAAAATTATCTTCATCCTTGTTTGAGGCCAATCTATTCATGTACATACAATTCCTAAACTGCTGCTTAGCACGTTTCTTTAATTCATTATCAATATTAAAGCATACATTTAGGAGGCATTTCCGCCCCAACCATGTACATGTATGGCATTGGTATTGGTGTGACTTTTGAATTGATTTTTTCGCTCTATTTTAAACTAATTTGAAATTTTAAAAATTGCCTGCACATCAGCATCAAAATACCTTTCTAATGATATATAATTGTTTATACCTTAGAAGTACAGTTTAGCCGTAAAAGGGGTGTAAATTAAACATGATTGCCTATTTATATAATTGATGTATGAATTAGGGCATTCAATCCCGAAGCATTTTAACAATCCCGGGATTTCGGGATCCAAATATTCTAATCCCGGGATATTTCGGGATTTGGGCTTTATCACAACTTTTGCATTTAACAGTAGGTTCGCCTTTTTTAAGCCACACAGATTCATTGTCACCGTTTTTGGTCTTACAGGGAGCATAATGCACGTTAGTAAAAGAGTCCGTAATTTAATGTCTAAATATTTTGACAGTATTCTTAAATATATATATTGATTGTAAAAACCCCTTACTAATATCTGCAGAAATTTATTTTACACAAAACGCCAACAAAATAAAATGAGGAACAACCCTTCCACACTGTAAAATCTTGTTGTGTTATCAATTGCTACCAGTTTTTTCGTTATTACACAATTCTTCCAAAAAATTTTTGAACAAGTACAGTAATTCAGGCAGGTTCTGAAATGCATGTCCAAGTGCAAATGACACAAGTTCACTTTGAATCAAAATTTTGATGTTCTGCATATCTAGCTTTGCATGTCAAATTAATTAATTTTTTCGTTTTCAGCATCTCTTTTATTCCGTAAATAACTCAGTAAAAATCTCGGGATCCCGGAGCTGTAATCCCGGGATTTCGGGACATGGAAAAGTGTCCGGGATCCCGGAATTCCGGGATTCTGGATCCCGGGATTGAACGCCCTAGTATGAATATAGCTTGAATCATCTGCAGAAAATTTGTTTGACAAATAATACAAACAGATGAAAAGTATTTCAGTTTTATAAGTACAGTAAAACCCGCTTAAGAACCTCACGAAAAATGTCAGCTATTTGAGGTGCTTAGGCGGGTACTTAATGGAACCCGCTTAAGTACCTCGATGCGGGTACTTAAGCGAACATACTGATGTAGTTACATCTTCTTGTTAACTTACATAAATATTTGATTAACAACATTTAATGAAGTATACATAGTTTAAAACCAAAATCGTAGCATTATTTAAACACACAAACAAGTAAAGAAAAACTTAATAAAGAAAATATATAGTGCAATGGTGTGTAATTTTTACAAGAATTAAATTGTTTAAAAAGTCAAAGTGGGGCATATCATTTTGTACCAAATTCAAAATGATATTGTTTGCTACTTATGTTTATTTATTAGTTTTTGAGATTTTCCCTAACAAATACCTTATAAATCTAAGCTTAAGATTTTGTAGAACACTGAAAAAAGAGATTCATCATAATTTCAAACTTTTTTCTCAGAAGAATTTTTTGAGTATACAGTTTTATAGCCCTTTCAATTTTGGTGTAAAATGTGCAAGTTTCAAGGGGCTAATAATTACCGTTGATTTTTAGGAATTTTTTTACAGAAGTTGTGTAGCGCTGCTACTGAATTTCAAAATACGTAAATATTTTAAGGAATTATAAAAGAACACTTAAAAGAGGAAAACTCTAAGTAAAATTGTAAATGGGGCACGAAAACTTTAGGTACTTAGGCGGTTGGGAGGTACTTAAGAGAGGGATTTTCTTCAGATTATATTAAAAAATTCACAGTGTCCAAAAATGTTGGTTACTTAAGCGGGTTAGGTACTTAAGCAGGTCTCACTTTAGCTTTGAAAATTCTAATACTAAACGTTTTCGTTTTAAACCATTCACATGTTTAATTGACTGAAACGAGATTTTCATTTTTATTTTAAAAGTGCTTCGGTTTACTTTTCTGGTTAGAAATTTTGTCGCACTAAAATTTGTAGGAACAATATTCTAAAACGTTTCATTTTAGTTTTAAAAAGGCACATTTTTGGCGTAATTTTTTTCATTTCAAATGTTCTCCTCAGTCAAAAGACAAAATATATAATGTTCGTTCTTATTTTGCGAAGAATACGTTTTAAAGTCTGTTATACAAGTAGTGTATTTTTAATTTTGTATGAAGTAAAATTATTTCAAAAATATTTGTTTTGAATACGTGAGTTTTACCTGAATCATTTTCTCTGTGTAGAATCTGATAACTTGAAAGTAGGCATTGCAAACACTCCATGCGTTGAGTCTAACGAGCTTTGGAGCAAGTATGATCCCGGCAAGCTAAAAACCCCCAAAAATCCGAAATTAAATCTGGAAGAAAAAAACACCAAATTCCGCGAAAACTGCTTGGGCAAAATTGGTAGATTTGAAATCAAAGTGGATAGAAAAAACATTTAATGCTCAGATAACAGTAAAGAGAAGAGAATACGGTTGCTACAAGAGAGCAGTGAAATGTCAATGAAGTTTATGAAAGAAAAGCATCGCTTGGAAATTTTGGAAATTGATTTAAAACGCAAGAAGAAGGAGCTGCAAGGATAAACTAAGTTATCTTTTTTTTTTAAATATCAGTATTAACTGCAAAAGAAAATATTTAATGAATTACAATGAATTGAAGTAGTTATCTTTTAAACATTTTCCGGTAACATTATTTGTTTCAGAAGTGCAATTGTTGGGTACATGAATCATATTATTTACAGCTTCCTCAATTTCAGTCGAAAGTTGGGGAGCGACTATGTCTCGATTATTGCAGCAGATGTTGTGTAAAATTGCCGTTGCAACTATGATGCTTTGAGTTTTTTCTATATGCAAGCGCAGTCCCAGTGACAATACCGGAAACCTACGCTTCCAGACTCCATATGACACAATTCCGAGTTCTTATATGGGACTAGTTAAAAATATTTTCTATAGGTGTATTAACTTGCGTTAAAGGTGTAATTATAAAGTGGTTATTTTCATAACGACAAGTCCAGAACCAAACTCTCCGGACTCTAATCGACAGCGAATCCGAGAGTTACGAAAAATAGTAGCATCATGAGTTGATCCAGGCCAACATGCAACGATGTCTAAAATGCGAAGCTTACTATCACATATCGTCTGGACGTTAATAGAAAATATGCCTTTTCTATTGCGAAATAGCTCTGCATCATCCCCACCTGTATGTATACAAAAAGGTTTTAAGAGCAGTATGTTTTTTGAATTATTTTATTTATTTTATTTATTCAAGATTTCAAACACAATAAATTTTAATGTTACCTGGTGAAATAATTTTTACATGAGAGATATGCAGTACACCGAAAATAAAATTCCGTAAAAGTGCTACGAAAATCTTTCGTAGTGTTGGTTTTTGTACAATGTACGAAACTTTCGTTCATAATATGAACACATTTTTCACAACGAAACAAGATTTTACGAACCATACGTAAATATAACGAAAGGACTTTCGTAAGGCATTTTTTCAGTACAATTTACGAAATCTTACGTTTATTTTACGAAACACATTCGTAAAGCACTGAACAAATCTCTGTACGAATAATTTTGTATATTGTAGGAAAGCACACGTAGTATTTACGTATGGTTTTAAATTTGCGAAATCTACAATTCTGTATTCGTACAATTTAGTTAATACTTTCGTATAAAGTACTAATGCAGAAACATGTTTTTTAAATACGACAACAGACGAATATATTCGTACAATATGCTCAATTACCGGCAGTTTAATATTTCATCATCGCGTGTCATTGCGGAATTAATTGTTGGCTGCTGTGAAACGTATAATATAATTTTAAACGTATTAAAAAGGGATTTGCTGGATAAAAAATAAATAGGCAATTTCATCAGTTACCTATCAACGGCAAGCCTAAGCCAGGAGCACTACTTAATGTAATTAAAAGTAAGTACATGTATAACTTTTCACTGAAACTTGCTTTTCAGACGACTTATAATTTTCCTTTAATTTATAGTCGTCAAGGAAACAAACATCGATGAAGCTGCGAATCTGTCAAGTGTCTCTACATAAAAATATTATAATGTTTAAGAAGGTAAAACCAGTATTTTTTATATCCTTTCATATTTTATATCTTATTATATTTAGTTTTGTTGAGTCTCAAAGTTTAACACTTTGCATCAATATACTTTATTGAATGAAGCCTAAGCAATAAAAAATATGTAGTACAGAACCTATTCGTAGGCATATAAATAAAAGACTTAAGTTTTATTATAGGTAAAATAACCTTTTTTATTAATTCTAAACTACAGTGTAGTCAGAAAATTCTTCTTCTTCTTTCATAGAAGGTATGATTAACACTATAAAAAACATGACTAAAATGATAGCACAACACTTTCGTTATATTTTAATCGTTAATGTTAAGCGTTTTTACAAAATGTTTTGCTAAACAAAAACGCTTAAAATTAACAATAAAAACAAAATAAAAGTGTTGTGTTATAATTCGTAATATGTTTTTTGCAGTGTGGAGAATGAAAGCAAAATCGCAAATTCTACGAAACAAGCGCAGATTTTACGAAAGTTATTTCGTTAAATATACGAATTATTTCTGTGCATTTTACAAAAACTTTGTAAAAAATAAAGAAATAATACGAATTCTTTTAATAAATAGTACGAAATTCGTTAGTAAATAGTACGAAATTCTTTAGTAAATAGTACTAAATCTGATGCCTCATATTTTCGTAGTATGTACGAAAACGGTTTTGTACAATCAACGAAAACTTTCGTGGCTCAAAATGACCAAAAATTTCGTAAGATTTACCCAAGTTTTCGTTATAAATATAATACGCAGATTTTATTTTCAGTGTATGAAAAATTCGGTTTGTATGGGAGGTGTGACGCCTCCTTTTCCGACAACCACAATTTTTCTCCATAGGTATGCGATTGATTTTATATATCTTGTACATTCCAAGTTCCAGTACTCTACCATGATCATTTCCAGAGATATGCAATATGAAATATCTGGTTTGTATGAGAGGTGCCACGCCCCTTTTTCCAATAGCCCCGATTTTTATTCATGACTATTTGATTGCTTTTGTATATTTTGTACATACCAAGTTCCAGTACTTTACCATGAACACTTCCAGAGATATACAGTGTGAAAAATGGCGTTTGTGTGGGAGGTGCGACGCCCCTTTTTCTAAAAGCTCCAATTTTTCTTCATGACTACGCGATTAATTTTATACATCTTCTACATACCCAGTTCCAGTACTCTACCATGATCACTTCCAGAGATATGCAGTATGAAATATCTGGTTTGTATGAGAGGTGCCACGCCCCTTTTTCCAATAGCCCCGATTTTTATTCATTACTATTTGATTGCTTTTGTATATTTTGTACATACCAAGTTCCAGTACTCTAACATGAACACTTCTAGAGATATGGAGTGTGAAAAATTCGGTGTGTATGAGATGTGCCACGCCCCTTTTTCCAATAGTCCCGAGTTTTCTTCATGATCATGCGATTGATTTCATATATGTTGTACATACCAAGTTCCAGTACTCCATCATGAACGCTTCCAGAGATATGCAGTATGAAAATTCGGTTTGTATGGGAGCCGCCACGCCTCCTTTTCCGACAATCACAATTTTTCTCCATGGGTATGCGATTGCTTTCATATATCTCCATACCTTGTTCGAATACTCTACCATGAACAATTCCAGAAATATGCACTATGAAAAATTCGTCTTGCATCGGAGGTGCCACGCCTCTTTTTCCAATAGCCCCAATTTTTTCTCCATGAGTATGCGACTGTTTTCATATACCTCCATACCAAGTTCCAGTACTCTACCATGAACACTTCCAGAGATACGCAGTATGAAAAATTCGGTTTGTATGGGAGGTGCCACGTCCCCTTTTCCAATAACCACAGTTTTTCTCCACGAGTACGCGACTGTTTTCATATATCTCCATACCAGTGTTTATGGTAGAGTAACCATAAACACTTCCAGAGGTACGCAATATGAAAATTCGGTTTGTATGGTAGGTGCCACGCCCCCTGCACCTAGCGGGATGAAATATACTTTACATTCGATTGTCATACCTATCATATATACACAAAAAATTTCATAAAGATCGGTCGAGCCGTTTAGGAGGAGTTCGACCACCGTGACACGAGATTTTTATATACTAGTGTTCGCCCAGCGGTTGAAATTCAACCGCTAAAATTAAGGATAGTTTATGTGAGTTGAGCTGAAATATCATTAGTTGGAATGGGTTAAGTGGCGGGGAGCTTAGCTTAGTACTTATCATAACATACCATACCATAACATAAGATTAAATAACATACCATATGTAGCATAACACACCACAATATAACATCGCACATTATTTAGTTGTATTTCCTTTTTGTCCCTATCACTTTCTTCCTCTCTATATTTGTCTCTATCGCTTTTAATGTTTATATTAATGTTTATCTTCACCTTCATGTTGATGTTCAAGTTCATGTTCAGGTTCATGTTCATTTTCAAGTTCATCTTCATCTCAATCTTAATCTTAATTTTAATTTTAATCTTAATCTAAATCTTAATCTTAATCTTCAACTTCATCATCATCTTCATCTTCATCTTCATCTTCATCTTCATCTTCATCTTCATCTTCATCTTCATCTTCATCTTCATCTTCATCTTCATCTTCATCTTC
>NW_016158270.1:41636-60869 GCF_001687245.7 Rhagoletis zephyria | reverse complement strand
TCCATTCTTTTCTTCATTTACATATTCACCCCCACCATTGTTATTAGGTTCGGTATTTAAATTTTCCTTCCTCTTTGTCTTTATATTTAGGTTTATTTACTTTTATTTTAATTTCTGTATTTATCCCTTTCTTCTTCTCCATACTCAACTTTACCTTCTTCCTTGTTTGTGTCTAATCTATTTATGTACATACATACATACATCTTATTCCTAAACTGCTGCTTAGCACGTTTCTGTAATTTAGTATCAATATTAAAGCATACATTTAGGAGGCAATTGATTTTTTCGCTTTATGTTAAACCAATTTGAAATTTGAAAAATTGCCTGCACATCAGCATCAAAATACCTTTCTAATGATATATAATTGTTTATACCTTAGAGGTATAGTTTAGCCGCAAAAGGGGTGTAAAGGAAACATGATTGCCTATTTATATAATTGATTAGATAAACCATTGAGTAAAAATATCATAGTCACAATCTCGAACAAAAATTATTTTCTATGAGGGGTTCCAGTACTGGGACCCCATCTCACTCAATCAGCCACTCATTCGCTCGGTTTGTCTCATTTACTTTGAGTTCGCCAGTTCGCCAGTTCTTCGGTTTTACTGCGGCTATGCTATCTGTTTGGCCAACGCTTGCATGTGTGTTATTGTGATGCTCACAGTCATTCTGATTGCGACATTTAATGGAAGAACATGTCTTTGAGGAAAATTGGTACCCAAAAATGTGCGGTCGGATCATGTCGTCGGTCCCGGAGACATAATCCACGTATAAAATTATTTAAAATTCCCCCAATATATTCTTCCCTTGGCCAAATCTGGCGTCAGAAGTGCCAAATCGACCCCGGTAATTGGGACAGGCCTTTAAAAATATGCGATCGTCACTTCGACACCTCAGACATTGGCCAAAGGCAACTACGACGGAGGGCTGAGCCTGTGTTTTTTTAAAATGCTACAGGTGATGAAAATTATGAAGATGATGGTATTTTCTTAAATTCACCGCCAAGAAACCAATCAGATCAGCCAGTTGAGGCCTTTTGCTCCAATTGCTTAACCCAAGCGAAATCTGCCACTTTTTATAGGAAAAAATATAATAAAGTTTTACAGGAAAACAATAAATTGCGTAGAGAGCTAAAGCTTTTAAAAGCTAAGAAGGTTAATAAAAATCTAGACGCGATAGGGAAGGCAATCGGTTCTGTTAAAGATATTACTCAGGAATCTAAATTATTCTGCAAAATGCTTTTGAAGTCGCGACAAAAGCAGTATGACGAGGAAACTAAAACATTGGCAGAAAATATTTATTATGTTTCAAGGAGGTCATATTTGTTTCTTAGAAACAAAATTCATCTTAACCTACCTCATGAAAACAGTATTAGCAATTGGGCGCCAATTAAAAGCCTCCAACCAGGTTTTAAAAATTCTGGATTTGAAGTATTTAAAAAAAAATGTAATTCATTAAGACAGTTGGATAAAGATTACGCCATCATGGTTTTAGATGAAATGTCTGTCAAACCAGAACTGAGGTATAATGAGAAATTAGACCTTATTGATGGATTTGAAGATGAAGGATTTTTTAGAAATAATGCTATAGGAAAGCAAGTTTGCGTATTCATGATTAAGGGCATGTTTTCGAACTGGTCCTTTATGTTAAACTATTTCGTATCGGAAAATGGTATGTCTGGAGATTGCCTTAGCAATATAATTTTGGAAAATCTCCAGATGCTATCTAGTATTGGTAGAACGGTTCGCGTTATTACATGTGACCAAGGATCTTGTAATACGAAGGCCTTTTCAAACTTTGGTGTTACTTCCCAAAGTCCATTTTTCTTATTTTACGAAAAAAAAGTATTTTGTATGTACGATTTTCCCCATTTCGTCAAATCCTTGCGCAATGGTCTTTTGAAAACTGACTTAACTACACCTGATGGATTAGTGAGCTTTAAAGTTATACGTGAGCTGTGGGGGCGTGAACAGCATGCGAGTACCAGACTCTGTCCAAAACTTTCAAGACAACATATAGAACCCAAGCACTTCGAAAAAATGAAAGTTATATTTGCCACCCAAGTTTTTAGCAAGACAGTTCAAGCAGCCGTGAGAACGGTGAATGCTACATGTGGTTTTCAAAAGTGCAGCTCTGAGGTTGCTTTGGCCACGGCTGACTTTGTTGAAAAAATTTAAAAGATATTTGACTGCATGAACAGCGGTTCTCTTTATGCAGATAATTGCTATCGTTCGGCTCTGCAATTAAATAACAGATCCCACGAGTAAATACATAAAATTTTTCATTTCATATTTAGACAATGTTGAATTAGTGGATAAAAAGTAAACAATATTTTTTTTGAACGGCATGAAGACATCTCTCAATGCAGGTTTGCAATTGTCTGAAGAGATACTGTCGAATAATGAAAGTCAAATATTTTTCATTATGACTAAGTTTCTTAACCAAGATCGGCTTGAAAACAAGTTTTCTGTTATCCGACAGAAAGGGGGATATAATCGTAATACTTCAGTTGCTCAAATTAACTGTATAATTGCGAAGATGATGACTCATAAACTTGTTCAGTCATCACCTTCGGGAAATTGTGAAGTTGTTGAAGAAGATCAGTCATTTGAGTAGGGGGATATAATCGTAATACTTCAGTTGCTCAAATTAACTGTATAATTGCGAAGATGATGACTCATAAACTTGTTCAGTCATCACCTTCGGGAAATTGTGAAGTTGTTGAAGAAGATCAGTCATTTGAGTAGGGGGATATAATCGTAATACTTCAGTTGCTCAAATTAACTGTATAATTGCGAAGATGATGACTCATAAACTTGTTCAGTCATCACCTTCGGGAAATTGTGAAGTTGTTGAAGAAGATCAGTCATTTGAGTAGGGGGATATAATCGTAATACTTCAGTTGCTCAAATTAACTGTATAATTGCGAAGATGATGACTCATAAACTTGTTCAGTCATCACCTTCGGGAAATTGTGAAGTTGTTGAAGAAGATCAGTCATTTGAGTCTGGGGATATAATCGTAATACTTCAGTTGCTCAAATTAACTGTATAATTGCGAAGATGATGACTCATAAACTTGTTCAGTCATCACCTTCGGAAAATTGTGAAGTTGTTGAAGAAGATCAGTCACTTGAGTCGGTTCTTGACATTTCACCTAATGGTGAAATCAACATTTTGTCAAACACTGACGAAGATACCAATAATACCGTAGAGGATGTTGAGCAAACCTGTGTTTTGCCAAGATCTTTCGAGGATATTGAAGCGTCCGAGCCTGCATTGGCATCTCTGAGGTATTTTTCAGGTTACATAGCCAAAAAATACTCCCAAAGATTGGCTGTGAGATTTGTGATAACGAAGTACTAAAGCAAGGAGAAACCATGACTGCACCAAGCGAGCTATTTATGTTTTTCAGAAATTATAGCCGAAACAGCTACTTCGGCAGTTTGGTTGCTCCTTCTGATATATACTTCGATATCAGTAAAAAACATATTTCAGTATTCCGAAATTTGTTTGAGTCGGAGCCAGAAGAACTTGGAATCAAGGGTCTAATAATTGATAGTTGCATTTCATCTACACCCGACTGGTTCACTGGTGAGTGTAGAGAACACAAGCTTTATTTATGGACAAAAAAATGTTTTCGTATTTGGTCGAGACATTTCACAGCTTAGCTTATTCAGCTCGCTGACACCTACAGCGGCTCTCCAAAAAAAAATATTTCGTTTATATTCAAAAAGTGTTTAACATGAAACACTTTGTGAATATTAACAAAATAAGAATTGTTTTGTGGTGTCCCACTTTGTCTGTAACTAGCGGAATATCGTTGAAATACTTTAATATCTTTTCCAGTATATTTGGTATCTTCAGTGACGTTTTCTTGAACAGCTTTCAGACTTCCAAAAGCAATATGCGATTGATTTCAGCAGCGGAAAGATTATAATATAATATGGGAATGTGAGGACTTGTTCTCAAGTCGATTTTGCTAAGTTAAAATGTCCATGAAAAAATTTTACTTTACTTATTCTTCAATACCATTCTTCAGTTAAGAGATTTTTATGACTCAAGGCGAATTTATATAAGGTGGTGTTACTAGCTCAGCTGATTTTGTGTATGTGTTTCGCCGCGCTGTTTCTGATATCAAATTGAAAAATTTTGTTTGAATTTCTACACACACTCTTACAGATTTTGACAGTTTATGCCGCCAAAGCGAAAACAAAATACATGTAAATTTTTGTTTTTGTACTCCTGCTATCACCTTATATTAATTCGCCTTGTTATGACTGTTTGATAAAAACATTTATTTATTAAATTTATTAAGTGACATCTGAAGTTTTTTGGTCATCATTAGATGAATAGATGCCAAGTATTAAGAACAAATTCTGACTTGCTTTCATTTAATATTATTTCTAAACGATCTAATTTTGATTATTCAAATGATATAAAGTCTAGCTCTGATTGAAGCTTTTCTTAAAGTATAACAGACTTTCGTCTCAAGCTAACGTGGAATAAGCTCTGATTGCCTTAATGACTTCCATTATTTTTAATGACTTCCATTAAGTTAAAATTGAAAATTTTTTATTGGCTCAAACTGTTAATACTGCCAAATAACCTTCTAGAAACAAATAATGTTGGGCCCAAAATATTTTAGTTTCTCGTCACACTATTTTTATTGGAATTCAAAATATTTTGGAAGGGTTAATGTTTTAACAGAATCGATTGCTTTACCGTTGGATTTACTTTTCTTAGCTCCACGCATTTTACTGTTTTCCTTTGTACTTTATTATAAAACTTTTACCTGTATAAACTGGCAGACTTCAATTTTGATTAGCTTCTTGGTGGTAAATTGAAAGATTTATAAAAAATGATTTTAATATAACAAAATATAATACGATAAAACATAATAAAAAATAACAAAAAATATAAAAAATAACTATAACTCTAACTACGATAAAAGGCTGTCAAGTCCTAACTTCACCTCCATGTGGGGATAGCTGGGAAACGTTGAGGTGTTATTATAAACATTAATTATGAATATGAAATCTCAGTAGGCTAACGAAGCGGGCAAAGTTTAGTACATAATAATAATAATAAATAAATAATGTAAACATGACGCCAGACAATTGGAAATTTACCAAAAGACTGCAAACCCTAGCGTTGCGGACGTTAAAAAAATTAATGCCCTCGGAATTTGTTCGGACGTTACTGAAAACGGAAAGAATTTTGATATGACCACCAAAATCAACAGATTTCTGCAAATTGTCATGTATGGGGAGCCCAATCTACAAAAATACTGTGAAGAAAAAATAATGAAGTTAACAAAATGTATTATAAAATCTAACTTAAGTTTGAGTTCACTTTAAAAAAAATTGTATAGGTATGTTCGTTCGGGACGTTACGTTGCGGACGTTACTCTTTTTGCCGTTGAAAAAATGAATTAATCCAATTAATTAATCCAAAAAAATCAAAACTCAAATTAAAATAATCAATAAAATTAAAAAATGAAAAAAAAATAATGATTACTAATCGTAACGGAAATTTAACAGCTCTGGTTGCAATAAAATTAAAAATAATGTGGTTGTTCGCACTTGCCTGGTTATCAGGTTATCTGGTTATGCGGTTATGTTTTTTATTCAGTTTACAACAATAAAATATACTACAGAATAATGACTTTTAACCAGATAACCAGGCAAGTGTGAACAACCACAATGAGAATTGTGATACTTGTTCAAATTTATTCGTCACTGAAAGCAAAATTTGCGTGGAGTAGTTGACGTAAATTAGCAAATGCAAATCTATTCTATGTCATATGTACGCGTGTATAGTACTTATGTATGTTTATATTTTTAATGTTTTTGGTAGACTAAATATATATTCTTTTTATTTTTTTGTTAAAAGAGATTTTATTTTTATTTTTTTATGCTGATTCCCTTAAAGAAAAAAAGACTCATAACCATGATACAAAAATAGAAGGTAGTTTCATTTATTGACATTCGTTGTTGTTGCCTACCACTTCACTTTTAAAAAGTTTATGACATTTTACTAAAATCAGGCTACCATATTCACTAGCAGCAAAATTTTGCTTCTTGAAAAAGTAAACCAAATTTTTGAAGTTAGTGAAGTTGTGTGAAAATATTAAAATATTAAAGAAAAATCTTGAAAGGAAAAAAAAGAAAAAATTAGTTGCGCGTTTCCAAACTGCAAGAATTCGGTATACCTGTGCAAAGGTAGGGAAATAAAATTTTTTGCTTTTCCGAAGATAGAGTATGTAAGGAAGAAGTGGCTTGGAGTTTGTAAGGTCAGGGAAGAGGATCTTCCTAAATTTCCGCTTGTGTGCTCCACTCATTTTGCATACGCTGAAATAAGCATCTGCAAAAAGAAGACGCTGTTGTCCAAAAGCGCAGTGCCGCAAGAANATTTTGCATCCGCTGAAATAAGCATCTGCAAAAAGAAGACGCTGTTGTCCAAAGCGCAGTGCCGCAAGATACAAGGTAAGAAACGGTTTTCAGATTACTATATATTTAATTATATATACACACACATATACATACATTCATATTTTCATTGCAGTATGCCACATAACAAAAATTTTGAAAGTGAAGGATACTTAGATGAGTACCAGGACTTTTTGGATGGGTGCGTATTTTGAAATGTGGTGTATTTGAACTGCTGAGAAGTTTTTATTGTGTTCTTTTATGCGTTCTTTTAGGCAAGAGAACCATTCTGGAACAAAGAGTTATGGAGTGGCATGCAAGGTGGTGAGAAAGGGGTATATAACCATCAGTACGCAAACGGAGTAAGTTTACCAACCAAACTAATAATATAAATACGACTTACTTCAGCTGAGTCCTGTCTTATGTAAAATAGAGTTGATATGTATATAACAATGTTCACTCACTTATTCTGCCACTAGTACAAATTACAAATCCCGAATCGATTGTTGGATTGGGATGCCGGGATTGATATCCCTAGTTTTAACGCTAAGGTCCGTTTTCACCATCTCTGCATGCATTTAGTCGTTAACGTCGATAACGATGTTTAACTGGGGATTAGTGTTAACCATGCTGAAAATGGTCCTAGGGGCTAGTTGTTCAATGTCTGGTTATCACTACCTCCCAGTTAAACATCATTATCGACGTTTTCCAAATCATGCATACAACATGTGATCGACAAAGATCGTTGTATTCTACCTCCGATTTGTGTTAAACAGACATTGAAAACCCGCTGTTTTTATACCCGTATTTGCAGCGATTCCCTTGATGTATACAGAATCAAATATGTCAAGCTTGAAGAAGAAATGTGTGCGTTGCAAAATAAGTTCGCGAAGTTGGAGGCAGAAGTTGGTTTGACGAAAAGCGGAAGTGGAATATTGGCCTTAAATGAAGACTACAATCCGGAAACAAAATCAAAATTACCCCGTTACAGCTTGGAGAACATTTCTTCAGCAATGTGTATTTACTCGGCAGGACCACGCTGCTATAAATTGTTACGGAAGAGGGAGTACCCATTGCCATCTCCTTCCACTTTACGTAGATGGGCATCGAAGCTTTGCGTTGAGCCCGGTTTACAAATGCAAACATTGCAGCACATGAAAGTGTGCGATTTGCCTGCCGAAGAAAAATTGTGCGCATTGTCTTTCGATGAGATGAAGGTCCGGGAGGAGTGGTCCTTCGATAGAAAAAATGACATAATTTTGGCCCCAAAGCGAATGGTGCAAGTCGGTATGGTGCGTTCCCTGTGCGGCAAATGGAAACAACCCGTATTTTACAATTTCGACTGTAAAATGACCGAAACCATACTTCTGCGAATAATAAGCGAGTTGTATGCGATTGGGTATACCGTAGTAGCAGCCGTCAGCGATTTGGGTCCTGATAACCAAAAATTATGGAGGTCGATGCAAGTTACTACGCAGGAACCTTTTTTCAAGCATCCTTCTGATGAGACCAAGCTAATTTTCGTTTTCGCTGATGTGCCGCATTTAATTAAATTACTTCGGAATCACTTTGTTGATGATGGCTTCCTTTTTAATACGACTTTCCTGACGAAAGAAACCATCGCCGAACTTATTTGCGACGCCGATTTATCTATTATAAAAAAGCTATCAATGGAAATGTTAAATGTGAAAGGCGCTGGTATAAAACATAATGGGTTTGGTTACGATATTGTATATTTCGTTTCCTGATTGATTACACTGTGCTCGGATTTTGAATTTTTTGTGGGAAAAGGTTTTGATGGTTGATCGTATTTTATTGGAGTCTTCTAAACTCAATAACGTCCCACGTTTTCCTAGATTACTTCCTGTTTATGCGAATTTAGAAGGACCCAATTAAGTAAGATCAATTATGAACATCTTTGCCAAATTTTCAACTTTCACAGTAAAAAAACTACATATCAGAAGACGAAAGATAACATCGTTAAAACCATGGTAGTGAAATATGTTGAAAGTATATTTCCGTATGTTTTTTATTTAACAGTGCGACAAAAAGTAAAGTACGCCACTAAACTTTTTTCGCATACTACTGCTTCGGCTCTAAAACGGTGCGGCCAACTTGGTTTAGGCAGGAGTTGCGAAAGCTTCGTGAAATGCGCGGATTTATTCCAAATTATAAATGACTGGTTCGACGTTTTTAATTCAACAAGTGCAGCAAAATTCTGTGCTAGAGGAAATGAGCCAAATAGTGCAAAATTTGTTCCCTCCCCGTGTAAGTGGAAAACTTATACCTTTTCAAAGGGCAATCCTGCAAGTAAACAACGCGCTACCACTTTTGCATAACTACCTTCAAGAAAATTTTTGCATGACTTATATTCTAACAAGCAAGTTAAACCAGGACTGCGTTGAAAACTTTTTTAGCGCGATACGGGCAAAAGGAGGTCTACGTGATCACCCTTCACCACTAGAATTTAAATACAGATTAAGATCATACCTACTAGGTAACTTTTTCCTGAACTCCTTTAAAAGTTGTTGTTGGTATTAATTATTAATTCCAAACTACGTATATGCTTGGTCTGTTCTAGGACGAAACGAAAATATTTTATTTGAGCAAGCAAATGTTGAGGCCTCAAGCGACGATCTAATGCAGTTTGACGAGAAATTGCTGACGCAAAATATTTTGAAACCTCTAAATGAGATACCGTTATCCGTGGAAGAGGAGGTCGAGGTAAAATATTTGCCCTCCAGCATTTAAATGTTGTTTTTTTTAACATTTTAAAAATCTTTCAGAGGAACATGGGGTCGAAGAATTCATAAGGCCCCTCGGAGATGTGGAATTTGATGGGCTTGAAAACTTTGCAGGATACATAATATTTAAGATGGGGTTGTCGGAATTTGGCCATAGAACACATGAAAACCAAGATCTAAATTATACATATATAAACTGTTTATCAGAGGGGGGACTTTATTAACCAAATTCGAGTTTTTTAAATGTTCTGGAAGCTTTAAACACAATTTTTATCAAATTCAACGGAGAGACCTTAAACACTGAGCCAAATTTTTTGCAAAAAATTATGAGTAATTTGAATGTTAATTTGGATCGAAAGGTTATAAAACGATTGTTTTTTGGGGAGAACATTTTTCAGAATTAGATTTTTAAATCGTAAAATTAAAGAAAACAAAATTATATTCGAAAATAAAAAATTGAAAAAAATGACAACTTAATGTGCTATTAAGTATCCATTAATAAAACATCTGATAATTTTAAAGAATTTTTATCTTTTAATTTTATTGTAAGCAGCGTACCTAAAGTTTTTTTTTTATTAAGAATACAGTACTGTAGTATCAGTACCACTTCTGAATTCTCGGAATTTTCGGATAAAGATGAAGCGCTACTAAAAGATATACATATATACATATGTATGTACATACCCTGCAGTACGGGGGAGTGACTACAGGACTGCTGAATTGGTAGCTGCCTAATAAACACCGTCAATTACCGACCGACTACTTGCAGTGTATTTCATCGATTACTTTTACAAGGCAATGTCCTAGGCGGTAGTCACCATCGGCTCTCTCTGCACTACCGGGAGGTACTAAAGTAGTCACTGGCGTGATTTATGGGCGCCCTCTGTCGTAGTTTTTCGCTATTCTGCTTACGACTGGTTCGACTCTGCACTACCATGTGCACTACCACGGGTTAATAGAGTAGCTACTTATAATGGAGTCGGTGCAGGTGCGGTTCAAACGGAGTAAGTTTACCAACCAAACTAATAATATAAATACGACTTACTTCAGCTGAGTCCTGTCTTATGTAAAATAGAGTTGATCCTCTCCCTCAAAAAGTGTAATATGTATATAACAATTTTCACTCACCTATTCTGCCACCAGTGCAAATTACAAATCCCGAATCGATTGTTGGATTGGGATGCCGGGATTGATATCCCTAGTTTTAACGCTAAGGTCCGTTTTCACCATCTCTGCATGCATTTAGTCGTTAACGTCGATAACGATGTTTAACTGGGGATTAGTGTTAACCATGCTGAAAATGGTCCTAGGGGCTAGTTGTTCAATGTCTGGTTATCACTACCTCCCAGTTAAACATCATTATCGACGTTTTCCAAATCATGCATACAACATGTGATCGACAAAGATCGTTGTATTCTACCTCCGATTTGTGTTAAACAGACATTGAAAACCCGCTGTTTTTATACCCGTATTTGCAGCGATTCCCTTGATGTATACAGAATCAAATATGTCAAGCTTGAAGAAGAAATGTGTGCGTTGCAAAATAAGTTCGCGAAGTTGGAGGCAGAAGTTGGTTTGACGAAAAGCGGAAGTGGAATATTGGCCTTAAATGAAGACTACAATCCGGAAACAAAATCAAAATTACCCCGTTACAGCTTGGAGAACATTTCTTCAGCAATGTGTATTTACTCGGCAGGACCACGCTGCTATAAATTGTTACGGAAGAGGGAGTACCCATTGCCATCTCCTTCCACTTTACGTAGATGGGCATCGAAGCTTTGCGTTGAGCCCGGTTTACAAATGCAAACATTGCAGCACATGAAAGTGTGCGATTTGCCTGCCGAAGAAAAATTGTGCGCATTGTCTTTCGATGAGATGAAGGTCCGGGAGGAGTGGTCCTTCGATAGAAAAAATGACATAATTTTGGCCCCAAAGCGAATGGTGCAAGTCGGTATGGTGCGTTCCCTGTGCGGCAAATGGAAACAACCCGTATTTTACAATTTCGACTGTAAAATGACCGAAACCATACTTCTGCGAATAATAAGCGAGTTGTATGCGATTGGGTATACCGTAGTAGCAGCCGTCAGCGATTTGGGTCCTGATAACCAAAAATTATGGAGGTCGATGCAAGTTACTACGCAGGAACCTTTTTTCAAGCATCCTTCTGATGAGACCAAGCTAATTTTCGTTTTCGCTGATGTGCCGCATTTAATTAAATTACTTCGGAATCACTTTGTTGATGATGGCTTCCTTTTTAATACGACTTTCCTGACGAAAGAAACCATCGCCGAACTTATTTGCGACGCCGATTTATCTATTATAAAAAAGCTATCAATGGAAATGTTAAATGTGAAAGGCGCTGGTATAAAACATAATGGGTTTGGTTACGATATTGTATATTTCGTTTCCTGATTGATTACACTGTGCTCGGATTTTGAATTTTTTGTGGGAAAAGGTTTTGATGGTTGATCGTATTTTATTGGAGTCTTCTAAACTCAATAACGTCCCACGTTTTCCTAGATTACTTCCTGTTTATGCGAATTTAGAAGGACCCAATTAAGTAAGATCAATTATGAACATCTTTGCCAAATTTTCAACTTTCACAGTAAAAAAACTACATATCAGAAGACGAAAGATAACATCGTTAAAACCATGGTAGTGAAATATGTTGAAAGTATATTTCCGTATGTTTTTTATTTAACAGTGCGACAAAAAGTAAAGTACGCCACTAAACTTTTTTCGCATACTACTGCTTCGGCTCTAAAACGGTGCGGCCAACTTGGTTTAGGCAGGAGTTGCGAAAGCTTCGTGAAATGCGCGGATTTATTCCAAATTATAAATGACTGGTTCGACGTTTTTAATTCAACAAGTGCAGCAAAATTCTGTGCTAGAGGAAATGAGCCAAATAGTGCAAAATTTGTTCCCTCCCCGTGTAAGTGGAAAACTTATACCTTTTCAAAGGGCAATCCTGCAAGTAAACAACGCGCTACCACTTTTGCATAACTACCTTCAAGAAAATTTTTGCATGACTTATATTCTAACAAGCAAGTTAAACCAGGACTGCGTTGAAAACTTTTTTAGCGCGATACGGGCAAAAGGAGGTCTACGTGATCACCCTTCACCACTAGAATTTAAATACAGATTAAGATCATACCTACTAGGTAACTTTTTCCTGAACTCCTTTAAAAGTTGTTGTTGGTATTAATTATTAATTCCAAACTACGTATATGCTTGGTCTGTTCTAGGACGAAACGAAAATATTTTATTTGAGCAAGCAAATGTTGAGGCCTCAAGCGACGATCTAATGCAGTTTGACGAGAAATTGCTGACGCAAAATATTTTGAAACCTCTAAATGAGATACCGTTATCCGTGGAAGAGGAGGTCGAGGTAAAATATTTGCCCTCCAGCATTTAAATGTTGTTTTTTTTAACATTTTAAAAATCTTTCAGAGGAACATGGGGTCGAAGAATTCATAAGGCCCCTCGGAGATGTGGAATTTGATGGGCTTGAAAACTTTGCAGGATACATAATATTTAAGATGGGGTTGTCGGAATTTGGCCATAGAACACATGAAAACCAAGATCTAAATTATACATATATAAACTGTTTATCAGAGGGGGGACTTTATTAACCAAATTCGAGTTTTTTAAATGTTCTGGAAGCTTTAAACACAATTTTTATCAAATTCAACGGAGAGACCTTAAACACTGAGCCAAATTTTTTGCAAAAAATTATGAGTAATTTGAATGTTAATTTGGATCGAAAGGTTATAAAACGATTGTTTTTTGGGGAGAACATTTTTCAGAATTAGATTTTTAAATCGTAAAATTAAAGAAAACAAAATTATATTCGAAAATAAAAAATTGAAAAAAATGACAACTTAATGTGCTATTAAGTATCCATTAATAAAACATCTGATAATTTTAAAGAATTTTTATCTTTTAATTTTATTGTAAGCAGCGTACCTAAAGTTTTTTTTTTATTAAGAATACAGTACTGTAGTATCAGTACCACTTCTGAATTCTCGGAATTTTCGGATAAAGATGAAGCGCTACTAAAAGATATACATATATACATATGTATGTACATACCCTGCAGTACGGGGGAGTGACTACAGGACTGCTGAATTGGTAGCTGCCTAATAAACACCGTCAATTACCGACCGACTACTTGCAGTGTATTTCATCGATTACTTTTACAAGGCAATGTCCTAGGCGGTAGTCACCATCGGCTCTCTCTGCACTACCGGGAGGTACTAAAGTAGTCACTTGCGTGATTTATGGGCGCCCTCTGTCGTAGTTTTTCGCTATTCTGCTTACGACTGGTTCGACTCTGCACTACCATGTGCACTACCACGGGTTAATAGAGTAGCTACTTATAATGGAGTCGGTGCAGGTGCGGTTCAAAAGTAGCGATTGACTCCAGCAGTACTGGAGGGTACATATAAGCCCGAAACAATGTATTTGTGACAAGTATGTATTATCCACACAAGATAAAAACCCTGCAGTATGGGGGAGTGACTACAGGACTGCTGAATCGGTAGCTACCTGATAAACACCGTCAATTAGCGACCGACTACTTGCAGTGTATTTCATCGATTACTTTTACAAGGCAATGTCCTAGGCGGTAGTCACCATCGGCTCTCTCTGCACTACCGAGAGTTACTAAAGTAGTCACTTGCGTGATTTATGGGCGCCCTCTGTCGTAGTTTTTCGCTATTCTGCTTCCGACTGGTTCGACTCTGCACTACCATGTGCACTACCACGGGTTAATAGAGTAGCTACTTACCTAGGAGTCGGTGCAGTAGCGGTTCAAAAGTAGCGATTGACTCCAGTAGTACTGGAGGGAAGTACTGTATTTTCTTTTTATTAAATGTGTGTTTATAGATAAAATAAAATGAAAATCTTATTGAACTAGTTTAAGCGCACTGCATTTAATCCTCTGATATATTGTTTCATTTCTATCAATGTGGCAAGGTAGCTCATAATTTTTGCAATTTATGAAACTTCAAAACACTTATTTTTTGTCAAAAATTTTTAAATGAAACTACCTTCTTTTTGTATCATGCTCTTAACCTCAGTTACATTGTGACTGCAAACAAAAAAATAAACCTTGAAGTGGTTTCTAAAACATTACTTCAAACTAAACAAACCAAAAATTTTTTTTATTTATTTTTTATGCTGATTCCCTTGTCTTCAGTGATACTATTGCAAACTAAAACAAATACCTATGTACATATTAATGTGGTTGTGCTATGTAATTTTAAAACAAATTTCTATTCATTGCAATAGATGAATGAATATAATATTTCTGGGATGCAAAATATATCTACGTAGCTTTGTTGCTAAGAACAATGCGAGGTTGAAGAACTAATAGATACCTACTACTCTGAAGATTTATAAAACTATCAAATTAATCATTTGTAAAATTAATTGCTACACATCAAATTTATACTTCTTACAAGTGCATGCAAATCGAGCTAACATAATAAGTGCGCTTGCACCCAGATCAGAACAAACGACCGACATGCGAAAAATTCACAAAAAAACATTTTGCGCTGACCGATTGCCTTTTTTTTTCGTCCCTCCGTTATTTCTCCTTCCTCCCCCTTCCCCGCCATCAAGCTTATGTACATATGTATGTATGTACATATCTGACATACCTACATAGATACAAATGTACATAAATGTTTAGACATGAGTACATAGATTATAAACTAATTAATTGCACAAATTTAAGACAAATGGATTTAAAGAATAAATCATGCAAATTGCATTCATTCATAAAATTGGTAAATATATTTTTGCCAAAGCATTGAAATGCGCAAAACAAAGACAAACGGTCCTTGCTTCGCGTTTTTGTTTTGTTTTTCAAATAGCACCACTCAATTTTTTATGTCTCTTTTTTGCCTTCGATGTACGAAATCGAAATCGTTGCGTGAGTGATTTGGTGACGATTTAGTTCTTCGCCCCTTTACTCGACCGACCGCTCCTGTTCGGTGATTCAAAAAATTTGAGTGATTGTGACTCTGTGGGCCAATTTCACAATGCGTAGTTAACTCGGAATCGGGAGTTAACTACAGATTTTTGTACTGAAAATCTCTAGTTAACTGTCGATTCGGAGTTAACTACGCACTGTGAAATTGGCCCTATGTTATTACTTACTCTATGGATAAACGCAAGTAAAGTATCTGCATAACTCCACTCACACAAATTTATTTCATCACTCAGACGAAATAAATTTTTCTTTTTAACGGTAACAGGCTAACCTAATATTCGCGGCTTGCGTTTTGGTACGCATGCCGTCGAATTTGTTTTTTTGCGTCACCCGAAATTGACTTGCATGCGTTTGCATTTGATTTCATTGAGCGAAACGTCAAATCAAAATGTCACGCAGAACAAAAATTGGAGTACGCGCGCCGTTCAATTTCGGTTGATCTAATACAAGTTGCATATGCATGAGAAATTTTTGACAATAAATTGGCGGCGTGCGTGAATATTAGGTTAGCCTGCAAGGGTGTAGTGATCACACATACCAAATGCATTAGAGGCGGCAACCTACATATGCACAACCAAAGCAATATGAGCACAGCGATCTAGATATGCATTTGAGGGCAATGCTGACCAGGCAATTGTTATTATCATTTAGCGCTGCCGCTTGCAAGCAGAGTATTTCAATTATGCTCGCTGCTTCCTCTAACCGCTTCACATTTTGATTGGTTGCTTCTCGATCACTCACAAGTAGAATAGTTCGGCAACGAGCTCAGCTCCAGTGTTGCCGCGCCGTCTCAAGAAAATATATCCCTGACCAAGCCAAAAATGTATCCAAATGTATCCAATTTTCTTTTTTTACATATACATCTCATAACTTGTAAGAAAATACATGTACATAAAATCAAACATTTGTAATTTCAATTTATAAAGTACATAAGTATGTGCATAAGTATTTTGCAAAGTAAATATAATAAACAGCAAGTACACTCTAAAAAGAGCATGTAAAATTACTACTGAAAAGTATCTATATTTCAACAAGAATCTGTATAAATATACATACATACAGGATGTTCAGTATTTGATTTTGAACTTGAGATCTTTAAAATATACACATAAATACACATATGTAGAATGTTTTAAATTGCAAAAATTTTCTAACTACAAATACATTTCCTACTAATAATAAACATTACTTTATTTTAAACATTTTATGTGTAAAAGTAAACAGGCAATGATTAGTTTTATTACACGGCTTGCAAATTTGCGCACATCAAAGAGGAAACTGGTTACCTCTCTCAATATGCGCAAATATACAAAATTTTTAGAGTGTATTTAAAGTCTTTTCAGTAAAATTCATAAAAGTTTCCTTAAATAAATCAAATTTAGTTTTTTAAACTACATTGAAATCTTCTTTCTTTTTAAATTAACAAATGAAAATATGTGATATGAAAGAGATTACTACAGAAAGAGTATAATTTACTTTACATATATCGTCATTTAAAATACAAAACCGCGCATCGTCATTCTGCAAAACCGCGTAACTGACATTTGCTGCCAAAAACTGGATTTGCTCACACAAGCTCTTGGCTTCGTCCTGAAATATACTAGCCAGAAATGCGATTGCTTTATAAAAGAGAGAACCATTTTGAAATATAAGTGTTTTTACTCTCTAGAAAATAATTTATGCAACGTCACATACGCGGTTTTGCATTTTGTTGATACGCGGTTTTGTACTTTAAACGACGATATGTATGTATATTAAGATCTTGCTTAAAGCATCCTTTTAAGCTAATTAAAGCAATTGCGCTTATACCTATTTTGGTGAGATCTCTTCATATGTTCATTGCTTCGTTCACAAAAAATAAAATGCTTTAATTTCACGCTTAAGTAGCGATTCTTTATACGTTTAGAAAACGTAATGCTTTCTACCATCTTTAATGAAAATCGATTTTTGAACGAAAAAAACTTTATAGGAAATATAAAATTTTGGCCTATTTAAAAAAGTATCCACTTTTATACTGACCGCAAAAAATAAGTATCCCGCAAAAATTCGTCTAAAAATGTATCCAATTGGATCTATTTAGATCCAAACGGCATCCCTGCTCAGCTTTGCCAGCTGCGCTGCCAGGTGCCTCATCATTGGTTGCTTCCACATTCAGCAATGCAGTGATAATGAAAACGAAAGGAAACAGGCGGAGTTATGAAAACCACTTTCGGTGGCAAATTATGTATAAATAGAGTTATGATTTAGTGAATAAAATAGAATATGAACGACATGCTTATGACTTCATCATTTCTCCAAATTCGGTAAAGTTTTCGGTAGCCTCACGACCGCCTATTGAACGGCAGAACCTTCTCTGCCTAATTAAGGAGAGGGTTAATAATAACATTAACACTATTAGGACCAGAGTGTCCAGATTTGACGATTTCGCGCCAATTTGGGGACTTTTTTTTTGATATTTGCGCGTTAAAATTTAGGAAATCGCCATTGGCGATTTTTTCCCTTCAAATACATTTTTTCCAATTATAAAAATATACAAAACCTGGCTTTCCATGATAATTTTACAGAAGAGCCTAATGCAATGCGTGATAAACTTGACTTAAAAAGCATATTAAAAACTGTCAAAAATTTTTAATCACCCTAATCTAAGAACTTTTGAAACGATTACCTAGTCAATTAAATACTTTTAAAAAAGCTTTGATTCTGTCACCATAAAAGTGTGTGAATCACAAGGGGGCGAGTTTCAGGGCCCTGCCGATTCACTATTTGACTTTGAAGGCAAGAAAAGCAGCGGAAACTGAATATTTAAATCTTTTAACTTTCCCATTTAATAACTCTTCTCAGAACCATTCCATCAGACTCTGAAGAATTTGGGATAATTGCTTACGGAGTGAAAACCGCTACAGGCAATAAAATGTTTGGAAATATAAGTAAATTCATATTATTATCTTTTCCGCACTCTCATGCTCTGTTGATCGCGTTTTTTCCGTAATGAATTCAACAAAAACTAAGATTCGAAATAGTATGAGGTTGGAAAGCCTTAATTCAATAGTTCGAATAAAGTGTTATATAAAGGCTGCTGCAAAACGTTTCCATTATCAAACAATATGTTATCAAGTTTGAATAGTTCAATATATGACAACAGAAATGTAAATAATTCAGACACTACAGATGATTTTGAAAAAAATTGTGGAAATAGCTGATCTCCCCTTTTTTTTTAACTTTTAGCGCCTATNAATTCATATTATTATCTTTTCCGCACTCTCATGCTCTGTTGATCGCGTTTTTTCCGTAATGAATTCAACAAAAACTAAGATTCGAAATAGTATGAGGTTGGAAAGCCTTAATTCAATAGTTCGAATAAAGTGTTATATAAAGGCTGCTGCAAAACGTTTCCATTATCAAACAATATGTTATCAAGTTTGAATAGTTCAATATATGACAACAGAAATGTAAATAATTCAGACACTACAGATGATTTTGAAAAAAATTGTGGAAATAGCTGATCTCCCCTTTTTTTTTAACTTTTAGCGCCTATCTCTTAAAAGCGGATTGCGCGATTAATCAATTAATATGAGTTATAATAAATTTAATAATTGTGCGGTCCTATTGCAAAATGTGTGGAAACAAATACTTTTAAAAAGTATGTGTACTTTTAAAGAAAATTGTTTGTACCTCACTATTATATAAGTGATTTGTGTTATTTATTATTACCCTTTTAAGGTATTATATTCGTTTTTATACCCGAGCGCACTTGTGCACAAGGGTATTATAACTTTGTTCACATAACGGTTGTTTGTAACAGGCAAAACGAATCGAGATAGATATAGACAAATGTATACATAAATGATCAGAATGAAAAGAGAAATCGATTAAGCGGTGACTGTCTGTCCGTCCGTCCGTCCGTCCGTCCGTCCGTCCGTCCGTCCGTCCGTCCGTCCGTCCGTCCGTCCGTCCGTCCGTCCGTCCGCCTGTGCACACGATAACTCGAGTAAAAATTGAGATATCTTAACGAAACTTGGTACGTGAACTTCTTTTGGGCGTGGGACGGATGGTATTGAAAA
>NW_016158270.1:20966-41460 GCF_001687245.7 Rhagoletis zephyria | reverse complement strand
AAATGTATACACCCCGGCTTATCATGTAGCGGTAGCTTTCGGAAAGGTGGAAAACATATATTTAATACTTGCGCCGGGTATTTAATGTTCGGCTCCGCCCGAACTTAGAATTTCTTACTTGTTGGTTTTAAAACTATATTATAACAAGATCTCATTTTTAAAATAAAAGATTTGTTAAATGGATTTCATAAATTTTATTTAAAAAAAAAAAATTGCGATTTTTGGCGATTTTTTTTTCCAGAAATTGCGCTTTTTATTTAAACAATCTGAACACCCTGATTAGGACCATCACACCAATGTCACCAGTGTCGCCAGAGTTGCCAGTATCACCAGTGTTGCCACTGTCACCAGTGTCGCCAATGCCACCAGTGTCGCCAGTGCCACCAATGTCGCCAGTATCACCAGCGTCCCCGTGTCGCCAGTGTCACCAGTGTTAGCAGTGTCGCCAATATCGATATATTGTTTTATATAGAAAAGCACCGTAGGCGAAATCGGCAGATTTTTTAATCGTTTTTACTATGTGTTAAAATATTGTGTTTTTTTTTAACCACCACCAGCCTGGGACACTGGGGACGCTGGTGATACTGGCGACACAGGTAACATTGGCGACACTGGTGACACTGGCGAAGCCGAAGACTTCCGACACTGGTACACGGGTGACACTGGTGGCACTGGCAAAGTGCGAATAGGCACTCCCTTCTTGATTATAGCTGTGATACATATGTATATGCACATATGTATACACTCTAAAAAAATTTTGTTTAAATTTGCGCATATTAAGATAGGTAACCAGTTTCCTCTCTTAATGAATGCAAATTTACACACCGTGTAAATTAAATTAAACACTGCTCGCTTACTTTTACTTATCATATGTGTGGCGTAGAACAAATTTCAAATTTGTTTTTTGAGTTTTAAACATTTATTATTCACATTTTCACAGTTTACACATAAAATGTTTAAAATTTCCTCCAAAAAATTTTCATTTAAATTTACGCATATAAAGAGAGGTAACCAGTTTCCTCTCCTAGTGTGTGCAAAACTAAACACATTTTTTTCTTTTCTTGAGAGCTCTTTAAAGTTTAACTGCGAATGAAAACATCGTCCTAAAAATATGCAATTGTTTACTTGTCGGGCAATATTTTTTCATAGGGATATACACTGGATCCTTGGCTAAAAACTTCTGTGGTAAAACTGTCCCTTCTTTGCTATTTAAAGTCAAAGAGTAAGCTCCTTCAATATGGATTTCCAGCAGAGATGATCAACATCTGGCTATAAAGAGAATCGATGCTCAAATAATTAAAAAGCTATAACTATAAAAAGCGTAACTATCTGAGATTCAAATGCGTGTGCAAAATTAAACACATTTTTCTTTTTTCTTGAGAGCTCTTTAAAGTTTAACTGCGAATGAAAACATTGTCCTAAAAATATGCAATGCATACTCACTTACTGTTGCTTTTTACACTTTACAGCCTAAAAAAGTTTACCACTGATATGTACTTAATAAGCATTCGAAAATTTAACTTGCTAACTTCGAATTCATTCCACCAAAATGAGCTACATGATAAAAATACAAGTTCAGTTAAATTTTCGTTATACGAAGTATTAAAAAATGAGAAACCAGAAATCGACGAAAATTAATAAAAAATTGTAAAAATTTTGTGAAATTATTTTATTTATTTATATTAAAATTCTTTTGTAAAATTTTGTATTACTTTTGAAAGTTGAGTGCATATTTAACCGTTAATTTTTTCATGATTGAATGATCGGATCTAAATAAAATTACGGGACGACCCTTAAGGTACCATCTTTCCAGTAAAAAAAGAATTATTGGAATCGGTTCACGCGGTGCAAAGTTATGCGGTGGAATAAATAAAAGAAGTAAAAATACTCCGAAGAATTGATAACCTCCCCTTTTTTGAAGCCGGTTGAAAATGTCTGAGTTCTTTGTAAATTTTATGTAAATAAAATGCAATTTATGAAACTTTAAAAAGTTTATTTATTTATTTTATACCGTACATAAAACTGCCATAAATGTATTTTAAAGAGCGAATTTTCAGTATTTTCTGATGATATATATTTAGAAGTATAAACCCTTTCCCCAAAAAAATATATTCCTGCATGCGCTCCTGGCACTTAGTATTTATTATTTGTAAAAAATATATTTTTACTTTCAAAATGTTTGTAATTTTAAACATTTAATATGTATCTTTATGTGTAAATTTTAAACAAGTCATGTTCAAAGTCAAATCTTGAACATCTTGTGCGTATCCTAGAACAGATTCTGGTTGAAAAAAAAAACACTTTTCAGTAGTAGTTTTACATGCACTTTTTAGAGTGTATGAACAAATCTAAAAAACAGGTACACTTAAAAAAAAAAGTTAAATTTTTTTAATTTGCGAGCACACCATATATGTTTTATATATGACTAGCTGTACTCTGTGCGCGCGGCTACGCCACCAACTAAAATAAATATGAAGGAAAGACATTACACAAATATTCAATTCATTTTGAGTCCTTTTATTGATTTTGTTCATTTTGAAAAAATTGTGACATTGCAGCGTTTCGTTTCAATACTATATTTATTGAAGTGCTGTGGGATACACAATATTTCTTGTTTTTACATCTGGTGCGTAAACGAATAAATCGGAAGCTTTTCCGACGCGTGAGCAGGCCACATAGATCTGCCCATGTGAGAAGCATGGATTCTCAAAATTTAATCCACACACTTGCAACGATTGTCCGTGTGCTTTGTTGATAGTCATTGCGAAAGCGAGTCGCACCGGGAACTGCAAACATTTGAATTCGAATGGCATATCTGTCGGGATCATTGGGATGCGTGGCAACAGTACGTCTTCACCTTTGAATTTTCCAGTCAAAATTGTTGCTTCGATAACATTGTTCATCATTTTCTTGACTGAGAGTCTGGTTCCGTTGCAAAGTCGTGGTGGATTTATGTTTCGAAGAAGAATGATGGGTACGCCATTTTCAATGTTAGAACGTGTGGTGGCATGCCTGGCAAATCAAGCGAATTCAAGAATTCAGTTGGATAGTTGACAACTTCGTCTTGATTCACCACAGTATCGATGGACTTATATGTTGTCGTTTCGCCGGGTATTCCATTCTGAATAGTGAAGTTGATGGTATTGACATCGATGTTTTGTTTTTGGCCGCTAATATAGCACGCGTACTGAGCCACTGATGATTTTTGTAGTTCTGTGCAATCTTTGGGAATACCTTTTGCACCAATTCGGCTATGCTTTCTGTCATCCTACAGAAGTTTGCTGGCAAGGTGATACATTGTGTAGAATCATCAATTTGTATTCGCCCATTTCCAATACCCATTAATTCTTTTGCAAAATTACCAGCCGATGTATCCCGTTGTAGTTGTACACGCATGTTGGTTTTCAGAGTCAATTTCTGTATATGACGCCATAAAACTGATGATTTGAGACATGCATAAAGTTCATCAGCGGGTGTTGAACGTGGTATAACCGGCAGTGTTTGTCGAAAATCACCAGACAATAAAATGAGTGCACCACCGAAGATCCGTGTGTTTCCCCTCAAATCTCGCAGTATACGCTCAAGCGCTTCCAATGCTTTCTTGTGAGACATTGTACATTCATCCCATATGATAATTTGACACGCTTGGAGTACTTTGCCCATTCCGGAGTTTTTACTGATGTTGCATGTTGGTGCCTCAGTGTTTTGTAAATTCAACGGAAGTTTCAATGCTCAATGCGCTGTTCGACCACCATCCAAAAGAGTTGCCGCAATTCCAGATGATGTAATGGCCAGTGCAATATTATTTTGTGATCGTATGGCCGCCAAAATGAGTGAAAGAAGAAAAGTCTTGCCTGTACCACCAGGCGCATCTATGAAAAACAGTCCACCGCTTTGTTCTGTGATTGCACGCATAATTCTGTCATACGCAATGCTTTGTTCTGGAACCAACTGCGGAAGATTTGTCTGAACAAATGTTTCCCGTTCGTCAGAATCAAAGTGTGTTTCTCGTTGCAAATCACGATCGAAAATGTCGTTCGCTGGTCGGTTCGGAGCGGGCATTCCCAGTAGCACCAGTGCTTTGTTAGCGATTGCCAAACATATGTCTTCAATCAAAATCAATGCCTCATTATACACGTTTGGTGTGAATTGAATGTCCAGATTTGGATTCGCAGCGCGCAAACGATGTAGAATATCTTCACTCATGTAGTCCTTGTATTTTTCCCAAAGTTCTTTTGGATTAGATGGGAAGCAGGTTGTCAGTATTACGGCAAATAACGTGCGCATTTGCTGTGGTCGCGCAGTATTCGATGCATCTGCGAGCGCAGTGTCCCAATGTGCATCATTCTTAAGAAGATTTAGGTCCTGGCAAGCTTGGCGATAAGTGGCGCACAGCTGACCGTTGACCGCTCTTAAATCTTGGAAGGATGTCGGCCACGTACATTGATTAACAGCAATCGCAGATAGAACGGGTGAACAGTGTACATTCGACCCAATGCGTCACAGGAATACAAATTGGGATGTCCTTCAACTGCTTTACCTTGTTTGCGACGTTGAAACTTTTTAGCCGATGCATTCGGTACCTCAGAATAAAGTAGAGTCTTTGCAAAAATATCATCCTGGCACAGTGAGTAAAATGCAGTTAAAGTTGTTGCCGGTGGAACCAATGCTCTTGCACGTACATTATCTGCTGTGAAGTACACGCGCTGTCCATTCTCGAGATGCACCGCCAAGTGTACTACTGTTGGATGTCGTTCATGGATTGAAAATGATAAGATGCGCCATACTGCTTCATTGCTGCTAATGTAGCGTCCAAGCTGGTATTGGTTGATTTCATCGAGCTGTGCGGCCACATTCCCTACTCCGAAGACTGCCATGTCGCTTCCTTTGTTGACATATTTGCAAATGTATTTGATCGACTTCACTGAATTGCTATACTCAACATGTGTGCTTTGAAGGTCTTTGAGAGCAACGTTGAATATGGCACAACCCAACGATTATCGACTTCAACATCAACGTTTCGTACTTTCAGAACGATGGATTTGCCGCCATCCTCAACTGATCGTCGACGATACAGTGGGTATCCGTCATTGCCAGTGATGGTATAAGAAATCAAGTTTCTTGGGTATCGTTTCGTGCATGTCCCATCAGACATGCATGGAGAATTCTTATTGAATGCGCCACATGGACCATGGATCATATTTTTGGTAACGACGTCGAATAAGTCTAGATCAATGTCCTTATCTGGTATTTCTGCTGAGATGATTTGGTCAATTTGATCTGGCGTAATTTTGTTGATTAACCAAACCAAAATATGTGCATGTGGCAATCCTCTTTTCTGTCATTCAATGGAATACATCCAGCATCGTGTCTCTCCAAAAACGTGATGCTTGTTAATAAAATCCATCAAAGCTTTCAATTTTTGTTTAAATACGCGTGCGGTAATATCATGGCGGTCCGAAGATGATTGCCCAGCTAACAGAAGTTTTTTAATTTCATCCCATGTTGGATTGCATGTGAATGTGATGAACAAATCTGCACGGCCATATGCGCGAACGTATGTCATCGCATCTTGTGCGTATTCATGCATGTGCCGTGGACTGCCCGTGAATGTAGACGGTAATATGACCATTCTTCCCAATTCGTTTGGATTCACGTTACCATCATTAACGATTGCTTTTCGTAAATGGATGTACTATTCAGAACGCAACTCGGTTTGATTCAATCGAATATATAGGAGTCGTTCGGTTTCAATCTTCGCGTACATGTCGACTATGTATTGATGGAACAATTGTCGACATTTCAGAATGTCGTTCTCAGCGTCTTGACGAATCATCAATCGATATGAATAATAATTCATGGCACTGACTTTCTTATTCTTTTCCTCGTCTGTTGTGCATTTTTCATTTTGATGTTGAAATGATATCCATCTTCTCCTCGCCAAAACAGAATCGGATACTGCAATCCGTCGTATGAGCGATGCGTTTCGGATACTCGCTGAACATTACCATTTCTACGATGAAGAATTATGTCGCGCGATTTGAATTCTTCGCCAACTATCACGATCGCCACTTCATTGATTGTTGGTGCATTGAACTGTCTTTCGTGTTGGGCAACGGGTCTTTTGTCTGCTCGAATTACAACTGCGTAGTCATCGGCTGGCATTCGTTGAATGACGGTTTTAAACAACTGAACTAATTCATTGTGTTGATCGAAAAGGGCTTGTAACGCAGCCACGATTTCTCGTCTAGTGCCCTCATTGTAATGGCATCGTTGTTCAATTTGTTCATCACTGTTGGCCATGAAATAAATTTGAAGAAATTTGTGATCTCCGTCCGGCAATGGTAGAAGCGATCCGACACGATGATAAATTTGCCCTTGGACTCTGAATGTTGGCATGTAATTTTCGCGCACGATGTTCGTTGCACCGAACGATGTCATTTGAAAACATGAATTGTATTTGCGGATGTTTTCCAAGAAATGCTTTGACTCACGTGTAACACCTGATAGCAACGTTGATAGTGGTTCGGGTGGTGGAGGTAATTCCGGCAGCTTAACTTTTCCACTGGCGCAGCACATTCCTGGCATTCGTTCTTAAATTTGAGCGCGCTATAATACATGCAAATCTTATCCATTTTTCCAATGTTGACACTTGGATCAAGACTGTAATTATTATTACTGTCATAATGGAATGCCCCAAGATTTAAATCAGCGTGCAGTGTTCGTCTTGATCGAGCGGTGCTTATTCGAACATTTTGCAGCCTTCTTTCCCGCTGTTCAGTTGTCTCAGACGAACGGGCCTGAGTAGTACGTATTCAATCAGTTTCTAACCTCACTTCTTGTTGTTCAGATGATTCAGACGAACGGGTCTCAGCGGCATGTACTCGAAGATTTTCTAGCCTTAATGCTCGTTGCTCGTCTGATTCTGAGGCTCGTAATGCTCTTTTCTTCCGTGCTTGAGGTGTAGATCGGCCAATTGCTTGTCGCTTTGGAGGCATAATTGTACGGGAACGACGTGAAAAATGCGTTTGATTTTATAAGATGTCAATCAGCAAAACTTTATTGCACAAATAAATTGCCACAATATTGAACAAATTAGAATTGTATTTTAACCACAACACGATATTGCTCTGAAAACCTTTATAGTAATTTTAACAGTTATTATATTTTGCTGTACTTATCACTGCGGAGTGCACATGCTTACTGCGGAACTGTTTAAATCTATCTATACTATAATAAAACTGTAGATTGTTTTTATGTTTGAGCTCACTAATCTCCGGAACTACTGAATGGATTTTCATGGGGATTTTACTAGTATCTAGACAGTGACCTCGGACGTAACATAGGCTATATTTTATCAAAACTGGAATGTGGACAAAAAAGATATACAAATTTTTGGAAACACACTTACTTTGCACCAAATTCTTTTGAATACAATTTTGCTTTTCAACGGCATCAACATATGCCACTGTTTATTTTTCGTTGTTGATATTTTTTTCAACTGAAATAGTAATTAGTGTCGTTAGTACATATTGAAAACGGTCTTGAACATAGATACATACGAGGTTAAACGTTTCTCGCGGAGTTTTGTGTCTTACAAGAGTGGTGTGTTTCTACGAATCCGTAGGTCAAAAGATAATCGGTAGGTAGAAACTGATTTATTTAAATTTCTTTGTGTTTCGTGTATCACATTGGATTTTGAACATACAAATTTATTAGATCTGTGTTCGTATGGAAAACTAGCTTATGTCGAAAGACTGGCTTTAGTATAATGCGGCAATCCCTTTATTTTTTAAACGGCAAGGAATTTTTTGATGAGACTTAATAAGAATATTGACTTGCTAGTATCGGAACTATTTCTTCCACGTTTATTTGCCAAAAGTTGTTCAACGGCTTAGCGCCACTGAGTCATTCGCAATCGTATGCTGCGAAAGCCGATTTATACTAAAGCCAGCCTTTCGACATAAGCTACTTTTCCATATGAACACAGAGATATTTTGAAAACGCTCACATGAAAAGCATGTTCTGTGAATTAAGCGGATATAGTTCGAAGCATTCCCTTGAGTCAAGAACTGACATTTGGAATTAATTATGTATTTACATTTCTAGCGAATTTCTAATTTGCGGAATTAGAAGAAATTTATTTAAAAGGAAATAAAGCGTGTGGTTTCAGCATTGACTTATCGAGAAAAACGTTTTTTTAATTTGTGTGAAGTATTGAAATTTTAAAGTAAAAGGAAAATGCATGTGCAAAACGAAAAACAAGATTCAATAAGTGCTATCCTTATGAGCGAGAGATATGTACATATCAATGAAATATACATTTGGAGTCCTTAGTGAGTCTTTAAGGAGTTCCATTTCGAAGCCTTTACGGTCATAATGAGCTCATTTAAGAGCCCGAAACTAGTGTGTTTTCCTTCCTCCGAAGGTCGACTTATATGAGCTTCAATCCATACATCAAATGAGCCTCCAAATGAGTCGTATTGGACTCTTATTGGCTTCATAAACGGCTCATTTTGAACTCTTTTTAAAGCAATTTTTGGTCTCATATGAATCGTTCCAGAGTTTTTTAGAGGCTCTTAAATGTGTCTTATAGTCCTCATAAATAACTTCATTCGGACGCTTATTTTATGCTGTCCTTATTGAACTTCAAATACTATACACATGTATGTATACATGTGGCGATAGCCACAAATTAGCATAATGAACAATCGAGCACAAACGATAGAGTAATCAATTCACTAAATTCAACCTGCTCTCTTATTTACTTAAATCTCGTTTTGCGTATCCATGTTACAGTTAAATCACATTAAGAATGATAGAATACAAGATTGCGCCGATTGCAGCATAATTCGTGAGAGTAATTTTAGCGTGACGTCATCGTAGAGTTGACAACTGAGAGCGGCGAGAATGAGGGCGACTAGTGATGTGCTGAATTGTCCCCAATACTCGGTACCCAATACTTAAAAAAAGATTTCGGTACCCTATACTTCCTTTTCGGTATCCGATACCGATTATTTACATTAAACCCTCGCCATTATATGCATTTCAGGTTTAGAAAAAACTTTCATTACTAATTTATATGATATCGGCTAAAACACTTGAACTTATCGCCACAGAAAAATATTATTTTATCAGTTTTANCAGTTAGCGACAAGTTTCGGATCGATATCGCACTTGTTGACTTACAAATATTTGATATCAAACGTCGACAAAACCGATACCGATTCGAAAATTGTTGTTAACTGGTTACAGAATCTGTCCCAGGCCTACAAAAATGATATCGTCCGATTCAGCATGAACAAAAATGCTTCAAACAAGTAAGGGTTTCTCTGTATTATGGCATCGAACCGACATACATACATCTTTCATTTGAATCAGTTCCATATTTTTGGCCTATCTGCGCTTTTATTCGAAACCTAAATGTTTCGGTACCGAGTGTCGAGAGTATTGGGTACTTAAAAGTATTGACACAGCACATCACTACTGCTGTTNCCATATTTTTGGCCTATCTGCGCTTTTATTCGAAACCTAAATGTTTCGGTACCGAGTATCGAGAGTATTGGGTACTTAAAAGTATTGACTCAGCACATCACTACTGCTGTCTTCTCTACTATGACGTCACCAAAACAGCTGATTCTGTCAAAATCACTGAGAGCCGAGTAGCGGTATCGTCATCGGCGCCACCTCTGTATTCTCTCCACCGTGAAATCACATCATGTATTTTGCCTAATCTCTTATTTACTTAATCTTGTTTTGCTTATCCATATTACAGTTAAATCACGACATGTATTTTCCCTAATCTCTTATTTACTTAAGCCTTTTTATTTACTTGGTATTTTTACCCATTACCGTTATTAAGATCATACGATCGCAATGAGCTTTAGTAATGTTTAGCAATAGTTTAAGTTAGCAGTAAGATTCTACCGTGCAAATAAACTAGTTCGTCATTAGCTGACAAGCCAAGGTGTTTTATTAATATTCGGCTATACCGCTAAACTGGTGACCCCGACGTGATATTTTTTAAACGCATTGATAGCTTACGAATTAGTTTTTTTTTTTTTACAAAACGCGGTCTAAAATTGCATTAATTATACAGTGAGTTGTAAAAATCTTTGTGCTTAAATTATCACCGCTGGTGCATTGCGGAGCACCCAGGCCGTTGTGCTGCACTAGTGATATTTGAGGGACACTAACATGTGAAAATCAAATTGGCGTAATTACGTAACTCACTAATATAATATCATTGAGTGCCGTTTTTTTGTGGTAATTAGCAAAAGCATATATTTTTTTAACGCTTAAGTTTTTCGAATATCGATATAACCCTGTTCGGGAAAAAATCATACAATGGTTAACAGTGATGAAAGTTTTACTAACAGACCTGTAGTGGTCGAATCGCCGTCGCTAAAGGCTCCCAGTTTCTGCCCCGAACGTGTCAATTTATGGTTCGCACAGCTAGAGCCACAGTTCAAGATCCACAACATCATCACCGAAATCGATAGGTTCAGTTATGCCGTGTCACTCATCGACACACGCTACGCCGTTGAGGTTGAAACACTTATTATCAAACCTCCCTCAAACAATTCCTACTGTGAGCTCAAAAAGGTTTTGACCAGCTGTTTTACGAAGTCCGAGGAGGCTAAACTTCGCCAACTACTTGATGGTGAACAGATAGGCGACAGAACACCATCACAATTCCTGAGGCACCTGAAAGCACTCGCGCCTAATGTCGACGAAGCAGTGGTTAAAACAAAATGGTTATCCGGGTTGCCCGAGCAAACGCGCGCTCTTCTCGCCGTCCAGACGAACGCTTCACTAGAGGAGCAATCACACATGGCCGACAAGTTGCTTGAAATCGTACAAGGGCGTGTAGCAGCCGTGCAGACACAACCGTCATCGATGCACTCAGCCATGGAGGAGAAAATTAACGCGCTAAGCCAGCAAATTGACACACTCTCTAATCAATTTAACCAGCACCGAGGAAGGTCAACTTCTCGCAACCACCATCGTGCCACGAATCGCAGCTCTTCAGGTAAGCGCGTTAATAAATCTACTGGTATCTGCTGGTATCATTCTAAATTCGGTACCAAAGCACTTAAACGCACCACTGGGAGCAGGTTTAAGAGAAACGCCAACCAGAATCACTAGAGGCGGATAGTGATTCTGCAACTTCCTCACGCTATCTGTTCATTAAAGACCGAATCACTGGAACACAATATCTCGTGGACACTGGCTCGGATCTCTCCGTTTATCCGCGTGACCTATTAAATAAAGCGTCTTGCAACCCTATCGGTTACCAACTCTACGCAGCTAATGGAACGCTTATCCAGACGTATGGACATATCACATTACAACCCGATCTCGGACTTAGACGTGACTTCACTTGGGGATTTATCGTCGCCGATGTCACTAAGCCAATCATCGGTGCCGACTTTCTTAGTCATTTTGACTTGTTAGTCGATTTGAAGCGTAAATGCCTGCGCGACGGCATTACCAACTTAACAAGCAAAGTTATGCTGCTGAACACTAAATCAGCCGATTCCATCAAGGCCATCGGCGTCGATTCGGTCTACATTAGACTGCTTCGTGAGTATGAAGATATCACTAAACCTGATATCAGTTTTTCTAGGACCAATAAACACGCGACGATGCATCACATCAAAACGACTGACGGTCCACCGGTGAAGTGCAAAGACCGCCGTCTGTGCTCTCAAAAACTAAAGATCGAGCAAACAGAGTTTAAGAAAATGATAAGTCTCGGAGTCTGTCAACCCTCTGATAGTGCCTGGTCTTCGCCACTGCACCTTGTGCAGAAGAAGTCTGGCTAATAGAGGCCATGTGGTGATTATCGTCCCTTAAATGCTCGAACGATACCGGATAACTACTCATTGCGTTATGTGGAAGACTTTGCTGCAAATCTGCATGGCAAGAAAATTTTCTCCGTTTTTGATTTAGTTCGCGCATTTCAACAAATTCTGGTAGCTGCCGAAGACGTACCAAAAACAGCAATTAGTACGCCTTTTGGACTATTTGAGTTTAGGTACATGACTTTCGGCCTCAAGAATGCCGCTCAGACTTTCCAAAGATTTATCGACGAAATAACAAGAGACTTAGACTTTATTTTCCCATACATTGACGACCTTCTGGTCGCATCCAAAGATGAACTCGAACATCTCGAGCATCTGAAATCTCTATTTCAACGTCTTAGAGACTAAGGACTGGTTATTAATTTGCCAAAATGTCAAATCGCTCAACCAGAAGTAAGGTTTCTAGGCCATCTCATCAATAAAGATGGAATAAAAGCACTCCCGGACAAAGTCGAGGTCATCGTCAAGATGGGCCCACCCAAAACATCAAGTCGTTACGAGGATTTCTCGGTACTGTGAACTTCTACAGGAAGTTCATAAAGAACGCTGCAGGAGTTTTATCTCCATTAAAGAAAGTTCTTAAAGGTCTTAACGTTAAAGGATCTAATCCTGTCCACTGGACTCCAGATCTTCAACACGCCTTTGAGGCCGCCAAACAAGCTCTCGCCGATGCCACTCTGTTAGTTCATCGTAAGAGTGGGCTGTTTTTACAGATGCTTCTGAGTATGGGATCGGAGCCGTCCTCCAACAAAGAGTGAAAAATGAATGGCACCCTTTAAAATTTTTCAGCCGAAAATTGCCTCCTTCAATTCGAAAGCTTTCGAAATACGATCGCGAGTTGCACGCAATCTACGACGCGGTCAAGCGCTTTCGCCACATTTTGAAGGACACCGCACAGAACGCGCGTCGCAATGGCAATTTCGCCGGCTTGACTTCATTGGTCAATTTACAACGGATATTCGCCACATATCGGGAAGCGACAACATAGTCGCTGATACCTTATCACGACTCGAAGCCATCGCCTCACCCATCACGCCGCATGAGCTTGCTGAGGCTCAAAAAGTTGATAGCGAACTACAACAAATTTGCGCAACAGTACACCTCTAAACCTAAAGATTATTCATCTCGACAACGGACCTGCTGTTTATTGTGACATCACGACAGGATCAGTGCGCCCATATGTTCCGGCGCTGCTTAGAAAAAAGGTTTTTGATTCCCTGCATTCACTCGCACATCCTGGCGTTCGAGCATCGCAGAAATTGTTAGTAAAGCGGTACGCTTGGCCGTCTATTAACAAAGACTGTCGCGAATGGGCAAGAACTTGTATCGGTTGTCAACGCAATAAAGTACAACGGCACGTATCATCTCCAATCGCAAATTTTCAACCACCTTCCGAGCGATTCGAGCACATTCACATCGACCTCGTAACACTGCCAGTGTCGAAAGGCTTCAACCGTTGTCTCACCATAGTTGATCGGTTCACACGTTTCCCAGAAGCAATCCCGCTAGAAAATGGATCAACCGAAGTGGTAGCTCGCGCCTTAATCCATCACTGGGTTGCACGATACGGCGTACCTAAACGAATCACCTCGGATCAAGGCGGAGAATTTGAATCAATATTATTCAGAACTCTAGCTGAGTTATTTGGCATAAAGCATTTACGCACGACAGCTTTTCATCCGCAAGCGAATGGACTCGTGGAGCGTTTTCACCGACAACTAAAAGCAGCACTCTTGTGCCACAATGAGTCGTGGTATGACGCACTACCAGCAGTTTTTTTTAGGTTTACGAGCTGCCTGGAAAGAAGATATTGCTTCAACACCAGCTGAACTGGTCTACGGCGAGCCCATACGCCTACCAGGTGAACTCCTTACGCCATCACAGAAACGAATCACGCCGCAGAATTTGTTAAGTATCTTAAACAATCATTTTAATACGTTGGCACCGGCTGAAATGTCGCGCCACGGAAAAAAATCTGTCTTTCTTTACAGAAACCTTCAAACGTGCACACATGTCTTAGTCCGCAACGACCTTATAAGGCCGTCGTTCTCACCACCATATGAGGGACCGTATCCTGTCATCAGTCGACATGACAAGTATTTCGTTATTGATTTTAAACGATCTCCAACAGCAATCTCAGTGGATAGGCTCAAGCCAGTGTATGAAGCGTGCAATGAATAAATTTTCGGCATTAGAAAATCAGTCATACCTGCCGAACAACGCATAAACATGAAAATGTCTTAATTTAGTATAATTCATAACATTAAAAGTCAACTCAATTTTTTTAATAAGATTATTTTTAATCATTTAAAAAAAAACAAGGGGAGTACTGTGCTGAAAGCCACAAATTAGCATAATCAACAATCGAGCACAATCGATAGAGTAATCAATTCACTAAATTCAACCTGCTCTCTTATTTACTTAAATCTCGTTTTGCGTATCCATGTTACAGTTAAATCACATCATGTATTTTGCCTAATCTCTTATTTACTTAATCTTGTTTTGCTTATCCATATTACAGTTAAATCAAGCCATGTATTTTGCCTAATCTCTTATTTACTTAAGCCTTTTTATTTACTTGGTATTTTTACCCATTACCGTTATTAAGATCATACGATCGCAAAGAGCTTTAATAATGTTTAGCAATAGTTTGAGTTAGCAGTAAGATTCTACCGTGCAAATAAACTAGTTCGTCATTAGTAGACAAGCCAAGGTGTTTTATTAATATTCGGCTATACGGCTAAATACATACCTCAGTTCATATAAACATTCTAACATACATTTAATAGCAGAAGCTGCAGCTAAATTTTGTATATTTTTTGTTTTCTAAATAGTTTCAATTTCTGTATAAACAAGTTTAGATATAAATTTCGAATCTTTATTGTTTTTATATAGCCACAAAGTGCTGGCTCCTAACTTCGATCATTTATAGGTCCTATAATATTCATGTAAGAGTCACACATTTTTTGTTTTTGAAGCTCATATTTCTTACCCACCTCGGACTCCTTTCAGACTCATATATTCTGAACGCTCAGAATATGTTTGTCAGAATATGTTTTAAAACCCAATAATAATAATAATAATAACAATAATAATAATAATAATAATAATAATAATAAGGTCAGAGAAACAGACGTATAACCGGCGGAGCGGCACAGGGGTCTGTACTTGGCCCGGACCTCTGGAACGCCACGTATGACAGTCTGTTGCGCACGGAAATGCCGGAGAGCGCCTTCTTTGTCGCCTTCGCGGACGACGTGGCCGCCATCATAACACCAAGAAATGTCCAGCTAGCACAGCTCAAGCTAAACCAGGTCATGCGCAACGTCAGTGGATGCATCGGCGTAGCCAGAATGAAATTTAGGGGGGGGGGGGGCCTCGACCCTATTAAGCTGGCATTTCAGGGTACTATTTTATATATATATAAGGAAAATTTGAAACCTAGGGGTGAAGCTTGACAGCAAACTCACATTCTGGGAACACATCCATGGAGTATGTGAAAAAGCTGCGCAGAGCACGGCGGCTCTAAGCCGGCTGATGGCGAACGTGGGCGGCCCGAAGCCATGCCGCAGGAAGCTTCTGATGACAGCGGTCCAATCGGTGCTCCTGTACGGGGCAGAAATATGGGCTGACGCATTGAAAGTCAAAAAATACCGGATTCAAATGTCTTCGGTCCAGCGCAGAGGGGTCAAAAAAACATCACGTTTTTGGTTATAATACTGGGTGGCGTCGAATGAGCTATATAGTTTGAATTCTTTTTAACAGTTTTCTTTGGGGATATTTGAAAGAAAGAGCGTGACTTAACAAACCAAGAACCATTCACCAACTCCAAACCAACATTCGAAATGAAATCATGGCCATTACACCCGAAATTCTGCGAAAAGTTATGGAAAATATGCTAAAAAGAGCACGTATGTGCGAAGCAGAAAATGGACATCACTTACAGGATATAACTTTTCCAAGCTAATTGCAAAAAAATCCCAAATAATATACTGTATTTAAAAAGAAAATATTATAATAATCGCATAAATAAAAAAGTTATAAACGATTTAAACCATATAGCTCATTCGGCGCCGCCCTGTATTAGTTAGCATACAGAGAAGTGCGAAATTGATTAAGATCCACAGGTATCCTAAGCACATCAACGGGTTATGGGTATATCAAGAAGAAGTGTGCTGAATTAGAGAGAACGCGGTAGAAATATCAATGGCCCCGTTTGAATGGGAAAACTCTTTCATCCTGTGGAACAGCAGGATTATAGGAGAAGATTACACACTCTCGGCAAACCTTGAAATATTTGCAGATATCTCACAGGTCGAAATAAAAGCTCATTACATCGAAGGATATTAGTACTTAACCCAAATGTTATCTCAGCCCTATTATTCTTGGCCTATGATTACAATCGTTTTTGTATAGCAACACTATTTTAGTATTGGTCAACGCAAAAGTTCTTATAAGGCGTCGCGAAGCAAGCCAGACATATGTTAGTTTTTAATATTTTTAAAAAAGGCCCAAAATACATTGCATATTCCGATCTCAGTAAATAAACCCTAACTAACATACCTACCTAGGAAACATTTAGATGCCTTAACCAACATCTATCTTTATATACATGAATAGATACGCCCTAATTCTGAAAATCATCGAAACAGGCTCACTTTAACAAATAGCTTCCATACAATTGATTATTCAAATATGTGGTTTGGCCTCTATCTTTATTATAAATAAAGACAAAGTCAACAGTGTTTATGATGAATAAAAATAGTACTAAATTTCTTACTACTTAACTGGAGGAGTTATAACTAATGTGGCCAACCGTACTGCTTTCGGAAGTACAGTACTTCTCTTTGAGCCGTTGTACTTCGCACTTTGCAGTACAGTCAAATGTACTTCTTTGATATATTTTATACTACCTTAAGTTATTAAAAAAGAAGGCTGACTTTTTTTGTCGAGTGTTGCTAATTATCTCGAAAATAACTTTCAGTTTAATAACAAGAAATTTGAATATTCGAATGGCTTTTGCCTATAACTTACAATTCTTTTTTCACAATTTACTGACATTGTAAAAGAGTTTTGCATATGAGACATAAAACTGGAAATCGATCCCGTACTCGGTTCTCTGACTATTGAGAGGACAAAAAAGAGAGTAAATACGGTTCTCTCTCTGTCAGAAGTTACCAGTTTTAGTCCGAGAATTTTTTGCTGGTAAATTCTGGTAAATGTGTCAAACGATCAGCTGTAGTGTGTTTGGCAACCAAATTGTAAACAAGAAAAAAGTGCACTCTGCTAATTCATGATGAAAAGTATTTAATTATGTACTTGTTTAAGTAAATTCTAATGAATTTGAAAGTATTTTTGGTTATTTGCATGTGTGAGCTGAGTGTGTTTACATACAAAATAAGCAAAAATTTGCAACCAAAATTTGGAGGTTATGTTGAAGTTGACAGAAGTTACCATTTTTTACTAGAAAGCGATCCCGTACTTTTCGATGTTACTCTCTCGCTCTGAGCGAATTTTTATTTTTTGACAGTTTTACTAGTCCGAGTCCGAGGAATACGGGATTGCACCTAAAGTTAGATACTCTTTTCAGCGAATTCTTAGTCTTTCAAAGTTTTTGCGTAGTTGCAAAAGTTAATTTAAGCCATGAGGAAATATAGATGAAGTTCTTAAATAGTGGTACTTTTCCACATTTTCAAAAAATATGTAATTTAGTTTATTTTTCAATACCACACTCAAACGAAGCAACTGAGAGGATCTTAAGTATATAGTTATTTCCTGACGCAAAGAGTGAAATCGGCTTCTAATAAAAATAGTTTAAAGTGAGCTTCAAATTAAAATTAATTTTAAAATGAAATGTATAGAATTCTTTGACTATGTAAACACTGAAGATTCGAATGATCTCATTATTGCTAAGTATTCAAAAATGTCAAAAATCTAATATATAAAAATCTCGTGTCGCGGTGTTAGTGGTCGAACTCCTTCTAAATGGCTTGACCGATCTTTATGAAATTTTTTGTGCTAGGTGCAAGGGGCGTGGCGAATTTTTCATACTGCATATCTCTGGAAGTGTTCATGGCAGAGTACTCGAACATGATATGGAGATATATGAAATCAATCTCATACTCTTAGAGAACTCTGCGGCTATTTTTTATAGGGTGCCTTTAATTAATTTTGGGCGGGAAAAAGTTCGCCGGGTCTGCTAGTATAAAATAATTTATTGGCTTCTGTGACAATGACGTGTACACTCATGCTAAAATGAAGAACACTTTTATTTTTGATGAACTATATTTTATTCGTATACCAAATTATTCTTTAAAACTAGTTCTCTGGCGATTTAAAGTATTATCTGTTACTTACATTCATAATTTTGCTTTGAATAAAAATGTACTGAAAAGTACTGATTTTTTTAGCATGAAAAAGTCTGATGTACTGATTCGCGCATAAAAAATCTGCCAACCCTATATGGGAGAAACACGCATGTGATCCCAGAGGACTCAGTAAGCTATGGCATGTCGATCGATGTGCTAGGCAGAGAAAGAAAAGTGTGTGCTATAACATGCCCAGACTTGTTTGTCTCAGTTTCAGTTTTGCTATCACCGCGAGTTGTTTCGGTGCGCGCATAGTTATTTAAAAATATAAAGTTTGATGCCAACCGGGGTTTTTCAGAGGATATAAACTTCATGTGAATTATAATTTGAAAGTGTCTATTTAGCCAAGGAAAAAACAAAGCAGTATACTTCCAGCAGATATTGACCTGGGGTTTCGCACGACTGTTCCTGCTTCATCGTTGTTTTTTAGGAAATTCTTATTACCATATACATATGTATTACAGTGAAACCTCCCTTGGGCGGACACTCACCGTCAGTCATTTTTTGTCCGCCCAAGAGAGGTTTTAGAACTTTTTAATGTTTTAATTAATTGAATAGTCACTATTTCTTATTTGAATAAAAGATATTGATATTACATCGTTCAAACAAAAATGTGCATGTATTTTTTCAAAAGTGCACATTTCATTTATGCGCGTAAGTACATATTAAGTAATAACAAAATAAAAATAAATATTACATTTTAGTCCATAAACTACATAAAATCATAGATTCATTACATAAAAAACAGGGAAATTGTCGATTGACGTAAGTTTTATTTTTAACTTTTTTCAGTGCCAGTACCTTTTCCATCAATAGCTTTCATGTTTTTATCAGTCTCCAAGGGTTTCTGACAATTCAAATAACGAACCTAAACCACTGCGCAAACCAAACTAAATGTGTGCATAACAATCACATTTTGTGTGGGAAGTCCCCTTTTTCCATTTAGTAGTCCGCCTATGAGGAGTTCGTGTCCGCTTAAGAGAGAGTAATTTGTTCCGAAATTTATACTTAAAACTTGGTATAGGAAAAAATGTCCGCCCAAGGGAGGTGTCCGTCGAATAGAGGTGTCCGTTAGGAGAGGTTTCACTGTATTTACTTTAGTAACTAACTTATGTAAATATGTACGTATTTTTATGCTTAATATATGCCAATAAAAGAAGAAAGTAAACACAACAAACATCGAGTAAATTTTTATTTGTGTCAAACTGAAACTTTTTTCCAATACTAAACGGCTAGCTGATTCAAGTCTATAGCAAGTTCACAAAATTAATTGAAAACTTGTATCAACCAAAGCATTATTTATATTTGCTCAACAATGATTTTATTCAACTAACAATGTTGTCCAATCAAGTAATTATTAACAAATATACATTTGTCCCAACTAGAAGTCTTAAGTAAATTGCAGACTTTCGTGAACTATATATTTATTTCGCCATATCCAACTATGCCATTTGATCACTATAATCAAATCATGGTTATTATAACAAAACCTTTTTCTGGGTGTATCCCTGAAAATACCATCCCTGCACCTTGACTTGATGGTCACTTGTAGTCATTTACTGAACAGCAAAACCTGATTTTGTGCGAAGTTTAAGTACCCACCGCAATTTAACAAAATGTGATAGAGCCCTATACTTAGGCTCAAATTAAGGGTTGAACTTTCGACTACAGTTCCTAAAAATACCATACCCGCAACTTGACCCTAAGGTCACTTATAGTCATTTATTGAACAGCAAAAACTCCTCTTTTTCTTTCCATAGCATAATACACCACTATTTTGTTATTGTTCAATAAATGACTATAAGTGTAGCGCTGCTAGACGTCCCGGTTTTCCCGGACATGTCCCGGTTTTAGACTATTTGTCCCGGTGTCCCGGTCCAACCTTAAAATGTCCCGGGTTTCGTTTAAGTGTCCCGGTTTTCGATTTGATTGCACAAATTTTGCATAAAAATGACTACACTGAGAGATAAAACGCGTTGTAATATTAAGAAAAGTTTTATGAATTTACTGGGGGAAATAACGCATAGTAAACATGAATATTTTTTGTCTTTGTATGGGCCAAATTCCAATGAATTTTGTTTGCTGGGTTGGAGCTGCTTCGGCCGATGGAGTAAAAGGCGAAATGCTTATATTTTTCCCTTGTCCCTCCTATGCGTTCCGACACTCTCGTGTCATCTTCAGGGAGTCTTTCTAGTTGTTTTCTCGGGTTTGCTCACTGATGGTAATAATTGTCTTTGTATGGGCCAAATTCCAATGAAT
>NW_016158270.1:11812-19879 GCF_001687245.7 Rhagoletis zephyria | reverse complement strand
AAAGACTCCCTGAAGATGACACGAGAGTGTCGAAACGCGTAGGAGGGACAAGGGAAAAATATAAGCATTTCGCCTTTTACTCCATCGGCCGAAGCAGCTCCAACCCAGCAAACATGAATATTTTTTATTTGATTATCGTTTTAAAATGTTCGTATTTAAAAACAATACTTTCATACCCCGCACACGTGGTGTTGAATCAAACTGAAAATTTTTATGCACATTTACATGTCTGGCTGTAGCTGAGTGCACGAAGATGCTGCCACAATTTGTTAATTTCCAGAGCGTATGTACCTAAATACGTTAAAATGACATGCACGGAGTTTTACAATTATATTAAGCAAAAGCCAGAAGTTTTGAAACAACTTCACAGCCACGAAACAAATGACTGATATTTTAATGTTACCTTGCATTTAATTTTTTTTCTTTCGTGAAACCTAGATTACTTATAAGTACCGTGCCCTACAAAGTTATTGGCTCTTAGACTCTTTCATCTGATCACAATTTCTAATCAGATCTTTTAGAAAAATTTTGAAAATGTAGCTTTTGAGCCAATTAGTAAAGTGCAAGTCTGAAGTTACCAGAAAATTTCGTTGATTTTTTGTAATTATTTATTTTTTGCTGACAGTGTCTTCTACATACAAAAAAATGTCGAACATAGTTTGTATAGAAGAAACTCTCAGTAAAAACAATAGCAAAAATCAACTAAATTTGTATGGGCTGCAAAACTTTATTTTCAAAATTTTTATAAAAAAGTCTGAATAGAAAGTTGCGAATTTGTGTGCAAATTTATTGCATTTTCCCGAGGTTTGCACAAAGTTTAGAAGTTTTATTTTTATGTTTTCTGATGTATTTAGTATAAACTGTATTTTTATAAAGAACAAAAAAGGTGCATGAATTGTGAAAAATTCTCTGTGGTTTAGTTGTGATACATTGTTTTGTTTTGCTGGTGTACGTTGTAATGATCTCATGATCTCGTTTTTATGTTTTTGTTTTTGTTTGTCAAAATAAAATTTTACTACATCCTTTCGTACATAATTTTTGTCGAAACGAAAGGGAAGGGAGCGAGAGGCCTCACCCCCCCTTAAGTGTCCCGGTTTGGCAACGGAGATATCTGGCAGCCCTATATAAGTGGCCATCTGGTCAAAGTGGGATGGTAGCCGAGAGCTGTAGCTTTAGCTTTAGCCTAAGTGGAATATTTTGTTTTTTTTGCTAGACCTCTAAAATATTGCAACAAACGCGATTTTTGGACATTTTGGCGTCGTTTTTCTCCAAATCTAGAGCTGATGGAGACTTTATGCTTACAGATTCGTAATCAGCATAAAAAGTCTATCAAAAACAGCTTTAACATTTGATGAAACAAAATCACTGTTCCCTTGTGTAATCTGCCTTATCCTGAGTTTCGCCCGAAAAACAACTCACAAGAAAATTTTTATTCCGTATAGTAAATACATGGAAACCAAAAGAGAAAAGTGAGCCGGTTCGGGGAAATTGAAACTGATGAAAAGGCTGCATATCCGTTAGTCATATGTAATTTACGGAAGTAAACGTTTTACTGCTGTNCTGTCAAAGTAAAATTTGCAGATGTTCATGAAAGGTATGAAGCCTTCGGCATAGCCGAAGACAGCGCTGCTCTTACTTGTTATACGCTAATTTTGTATTGTTATCGAATAAAGTTAAATTTTTAATTAATAAAACTTGCTTGTTTTTGGGCCATTCCATTGTGACTGGTGGGACATTTTACTCCAGAATGTGATCAAATGTGAATTTTAGCTATGTCGTCGGAACGTCATTGAATTAAGAAGGATCCAATTAATAAGGGAAACTAAAAGAACAAAAAATTTGTCAAAAACAATTTTATTTGATACCTCGCTTTTATCTTTAAAAGTTGGTTTAATCTGAAAGCACAACTCTTAATAAGGTATCAAATTATTCGTTATTGTTTGTAGAATACAATACATGCTTATAAAGTTTTTAAAATGAAATGCTTCAAAAATTATACTCGATAAACCGAAAATATGGAAAATTGTGAAAAGTAGACTTACCCACTTTTAGTTACTTGCCATTTAGTTATTGTTTAAAGCACACTTTAGTTACTACATGGGCGGGTGAAATAACACAAACGGCAATAACGCAAATTTGTGTTATTTCCCAATTGAATGTGAAATAACACAAATTTGCTTTATTTCATTTCGTTGAGCAATAAGACCAACTTTTAAACTTAACAATTGAGTAATAAAGCAAAATAGAGCAGGTAGTCAGTCACCCAGTTACATTTGACAATAAGTAGTACATAAAATGGACGGATTTGTAAGTATGTATACAATTTTGAAAGATCCGCGCCACCCCGCGCCTCTCTGCCTTCGACGACGCGCTCGCGTAACCCGTCCCTTCCCTATCTTTCGCCACTATGAACTGGTGGCATTATAACCGTTTAGAAAAAATAATAACAACAAAATGACACTAGTTCACTTCTGAAACTGCTTTTTAATGTCCAAGTAATGGTGCGTATGGTTTTATTGCATGCACCCCACCCATGGTGGAATAATAACAGGTGAAGTAATATTAGAGTGAGAAGAAAGATTTTGACACTGCCTTATTTGAAAATTTGCATATAAGGCAAGCAGCTTTATTACTTCACCTGTTTATTGCGCCATGGTTCCATGCAAATATTTTAAGGTTTTCCAGCAATGTTTTCAACATATTAAAAAGCATGCAGATAAAATTCATACAAAAGCGCTATGTCCAATTTGCCGAGCAGTTGTTAAAAACAAAGCTTTCCCTATATTTTGTTAGACTTTTCATAAGTAAAAAAATTTGTTTAATTGTATTTTTGGAATAAACAAAGTTCTTTTTCCTTCTGTCGGTAAACTGTTTTTGCTACATATGGTATAAATAAGCAATGCGAAATGAGGCAAAACTCAGATTTTGGTATTATTTCCCATTTAAAAGTGAAATAAAGCAAATTTTGGGTTATTGCCGTAAGTGTACACATAATTACTAATCGCACATAATCAATTTTTCACCTCTTAAAAATTACATAAAAAATTCACTTGTTTTTAATTAAAACATATATAACTCAAAAGTTATGCATCAAGTTGATTCAAGGCTTGAGGCTTCAAGTATACGTCTATGAATTATATCAAAAAGAAACCAGCTTAGTATAGTTTACAACAATGAAATAAAGCTAAGTATCACAAAAGTTACATGTTTTTCAGATTTGCCCATATGTGTACGGTACATATGGGTTAATGCATTCGTTACAGACCTGGGAGCATTTTATCATGCCCATTTCATCTGTTGTTCGCACGTTCTTAATTTCCCAAAAGAACTATATCTCTACGCTCTGCTGGACAATGAAGTTCCCTGATTGAAATAAAGTCACTTGGCAATTTAACAAACGATACAATTACAAAAGCAAGTCCCCTTTTTCGGCGTCACTTCCTTTTGGTTCGAAATGTACTTCATCAATAAAAGCCGTCCTTTGATGCTATAGCGAATGCATTTGATTGAATTGTCGACAAAAGTTTAAAAAAATTCATCAGGGAATAGAACACCGCTGCATGACTATGCTCTTCATTTCCCACTTGCATTCCCTTCCCTTTAGTTTCACTTATATCGTATAGCAAAATAACGCTAGAAATACAAAGCAATGACAGAAAATTGGAAACAAACTTAAACGAAATCCAAGCGCAGAAAAAATGTGTACCTATGTACGTACCAGGGTTGTTGCGAATATTCGCATTCGCATTCGCATTCGCAACCGCGGAACATCCGCATAAATTTTAACATTCATCATTCGCTTTCGCATTCGCGATAATCAATGCGGAGCTTTTGCGAATGCGAATATTGTGCAAGTGCACTGATAAAAAGTACATCTGGCAAAAAAAAAAAATTAGCCAACATTTTTTTGCCTGTGGAGATGCTACGTTAAGACTGTCCCCTTCTTTTGCAATTTAAAGTCAAAGAGTAAGACAATAGTAGTAGCGGAAATGTTCAACGGCTGGCTATAAAGAGAGTCGACTATTTGCGCGTTGAAAGATTAACTTTAATTAGGTAGGAATTATGTAACTATCGAATATTAAGTATTTGTCAAAGGTCTAGTTTTTTTCTTGTTTTTCTTAGAAAAGTGTAATTATTTTTTTCTCACAAAACTTATTATTCTTAAGTTCCGTGTGTCCTTTTATTAGCCTTTCAGCTCGAAAACAAAAACATTTATTTTAATTTTGTGTAAATTGTCAAAATTAGCAGCGAAGTAAATACGAAATTATATGTAAATAAGTCAACAGCCAAGTTCAAAAATTAAATAAGAATTAATTCAAGGTGAATTTTATATCTATTGAGGAGTGGGACTTGGCATGTAATATATCTAATAAACCAAAAAGCCGTAACTAACTAAAAATCCAAAATTAACTTTTTGTTGATTATGATGCATTTCCTCGAATCATAAGTCCCCACATCGTTTTAGGCAATATAAAAATTTAGTTAGTTGTGGCTTTTTTGCATTTCAGCGACAATGTGAAATAGTATTAACGATACTTATGTTGAAAATTTTCGTTCGTTCGCCTCAAAAAATATATCAAAACATATTGAGCGCATGAAATGGAACAACAAAACGGATTTGATGGCTTAGGAAAAGCCGAGTTCAGCTAACTAATAAAAAAAAAACCAATTACAAGGTATTTATTACAGGAGAACCAAGAAGTCACCCGGGAACTAAGCAAATCTGAGACCGTTATAGTCCGTGATTGCATAATTCAAATTGGCACCCTGAAATTGTGCATATGGAAACTGTGCATACGAAATAATGCATATGAAAAAAACCGAAATAATGCATATATGCACAGTTTCGGTTGAAAACCGAAATAATGCATATATGCACAGTTTCGGTTGAAAACCGCAATAATGCATATTAGAAAAACCGAAATTATGCATATGCACTCTTTCGTTTGAAAACCGAAATAATGCATATGAAAAAAACCGAAATAATGCATATATGCACAGTTTCGGTTGAAACCCGAAATAATGCATATGAAAAACCCGAAATAATGCATACATGCACACTTTCGTTTGAAAACCGAAATAACGCATATGAGAAAAACGAAGTAATGCATACATGCACAGTTTCGGTTCAAAATCGAAATAATGCATATGACAAAAACCGAATTAATGCATACATGCACAGTTTCGACTCAAAACCGAAGTAATGCATATGACAAAAACCGAAATAGTGCATACATGAAAACGAACTTCTTTCTGAGTAGGCGGCCTTCGGCCGCGCTTAGGGATTATAACCCTTACTAAGTAGAATTCTCCTTTCTGTGTTGCCGGAAAAGGGGGCCGGAAGTACTTTTGCGCAGAACTTCTTTCTGCGTAGGCGGCCTTCGGCCGCGCTTAGGGATTATAACCCTTACTAAGTAGAATTCTCCTTTCTGTATTGCCGGAAAAGAAGGGCGGACGTATTTTCGAGCAGAACTTTTCTCTGCGTAGGCGGCTTTCAGCCGCGCTTAGGGATTAAAACCCTTACTAAGTAGAAGTAAATAATTCATATTAGAAAAAACGAAATTATCCATATGCACACTTTCGTTAGAAAACCGAAATAATGCATATATGGCTACTGTACACAAGTACACAAGCGAGACATAGTTGCTCAGTGTGCTAATTTTAAAAATTCAAATTCAACGTCATGTTGGTCGATACACATTTTTTTATTTTAGTCAGTTATAATTATTCATCGTTTGTAATTCGTTTTCTCGTTTGAAATAAATTTGAGTTGCCGTTTTATATGAACTCAAGTGCCTACAATTGGTGACCCCGCGAACGTCTACAGATTAAAATGAGCATCAACGAAAACGACACGCTGCTGCAGCCCACCAGCACAGGTCACACCTCGCTGGACAACAGCACACTCGCAGCGCAAATATCATATGGTGCTCTGCCGGACAACGGCGCAGTCACAGCTCATTTAGCAACGGCACGATCTATTAAACTACCGTCCTTTTGGAAGGAAAATCCCTCCTTATGGTTTGCTCAGGTCGAAGCAGCGCTGGACATTTCCCAAGTACGATCTGACGCCGCGCAATTCAAATACGTGCTTGTGCATCTAGACGAGACAGTTCTTCCTTTTATTGCCGACATCGTCTTGTCCCCACCTGCAGAAGACAAGTACAAAGCAATTAAAAAACGAATCATTGATTCTTTCGCTGAATCTGAAGAATCAAGACTCCGACGCATTCTTCGTGGCGTTGACCGTCTTGATGAGAAGCCGACAAGTTTTTTGCAACGACTCAGGAACCTATCCGGAGGAAAAGTTCCAAATTGTTTACTCCGCACTCTTTTCCTCGAGCAGCTGCCGGAAAACGCTCGCTGTTTCCTGGCGTGTAGCACTACTGAGGACTTGGACGATTTGGCGATGCAAGCAAACAAAATCTGCGATGTTCAGTACAACATCATGACACTGAATAGGACCAGCGATGTAGAAGTAACACCGAAAGAGCAAGCACCGTCAAATAACGATATAACTCAGTGTAAGGCAGACAGTCAAGCACTAGCAAAAAAGTTTGAGAAATTTACCAAGTCAGCAAAACATGGCGACGCGGATTACTGTTATTTCCACAAGCGATTTGGCGTGAAGGCAAGGAACTGTCGGAAACCATGCACATTTTCACCAAGCAGCTCTAATTTAAACTAGTACGCCCTTCGGTGATATTAGTAGGCACCGCCGAAGGACCCTTCACATCTCGCCTGCAAATCAATGACGCAAAAAATCACATCAAATTTCTTGTGGACACTGGGGCGGACATATCTGTCATACCCAGGAGAGTTTGCAACGACATAGAAAATACAAATGTCAAAACTAAATTTCTCTTATACGCATCTAATGGTATGATCGAACGTTGGCACAGGGCGCTAAAGGCGGCGCTTATGTGTCATGCTTCAGCGAGTTGGGTGGATTCGCTACCTGTTGTGATGCTGGGACTTCGCACAAGTTACAAGGCTGACATCCACGCCTGTGCGGCAGAGATGCTGTATGGAACAACGCTGCATCTGCCAGGCGATTATTTTTTGGATCAAGGTAAAACAGTAGAACCACTCCAGTTCATAAATAATTTTCGGGATTTTATGCGCAAAATACGATCAGAACCGGCAGCTCACCATAATAAAACCAGGGCTTTCCATCACCAATCATTGCGCACTTGCACACACGTTTTTGTTCGGGTAGACGAAGTGAAACAACCATTGCAGCAGCCGTATCGAGGACCTTTTGAGATTTTGAAACGAATTTCAGACACTGTTTTTGTGGTCAAAGTCGAAGGTCGCTCGACAACGCTATCAACTGAACGTCTTAAGCCGGCATTTGTCGAAATCTTACCGGATTTGGTTCATCCAGTAGCAACGCATAGATCATCCAGTTCAAGGATTTACGAAACACGACAACGTAGCAATATCATGACTTCTCATATAAGTTCGAGTCACTCCGGGGGGACTACTATGGCTACTGTACACAAGTACACAAGCGAGACATAGTTGCTCAGTGTGCTAATTTTAAAAATTCAAATTCAACGTCATGTTGGTCGATACACATTTTTTTATTTTAGTCAGTTATAATTATTCATCGTTTGTAATTCGTTTTCTCGTTTGAAATAAATTTGAGTTGCCGTTTTATATGAACTCAAGTGCCTACACATATAACAAAAACCGAAATAATGCATGCATGCACAATTTCAGTTCAAAACCGAAATAATACATATGGCTAAAACCGAAATAAAGCCTACATGCACAGTTTCGGATGAAAACCGAAATAATGCATATGTGAAAGACGAAGGTATGCATACATGCACAGTTTCGGTTAAAACCGAAATAATGCATATGGTAAAAACCGAATAAGCATACATGCACAGTTTCGGTTGAAACCGAAATAATGCATATGAGAAAATACCGAAATTATGCATATGCATACTTTCGTTTTAAAAGCGAAATAATGCATATGAAAAAAAACGAAGTAATGCATACATGCACAGTTTCGGTTTAAAACCGAAATAATGCATATGGTAAAAACCGAAATAAAGC
>NW_016158270.1:7578-11787 GCF_001687245.7 Rhagoletis zephyria | reverse complement strand
AAAAACCGAAATAAAGCATACATGCACAGTTTCGGTTGAAACCGAAATAATGTCTAAATGCACAGTTTCCATATGCGCAATTTCGGTGCCCCTTCAAATTATTATAAAAACGCGGTACCTTTTTAACAAAAGAACAAGATTTTAAACTAATTCTGCTGGCAGCCACGACTTTCAAAACAGAATTTTCTTCGAAATTTTCATTCCTAGAAAATAACAATTTGTTTGCCATATTCACCTATTCACAACCTCGCTATAGGCGCACATTTTTCAAACCAGTCACAGAAGGCAGGATTAAAAATGAATTACAAAAAAAAAAATAGAAAAACGCTGATGACATAACAGGTTCTCCAAATTCTGAAACAACCAAAAGAATAACGGTGTTTAAACGACGATCTTGTCATGATGCTAGATTGTGAAGATGAAAGTCAGGAGGATACATCCGACATTTGCAGCCCCGATGCAATTGTCAAAAAGGAATTATTGCACCGCAATAAAATAAGAAATATAACTGAAAGTCCTCTCAACTGGTGCAGCGTCAATCGAAATGAATTTACAATTTTGTCAAGTTTCAAGTTTTTCAAGTTTGTCGCCTCGAGCGAGTAGTTATTTAGTGGCGCAGGTTTGATTTACCACCCGTTAGGAAATAAGCTGTAATCCGAAAAGTTAGCAAAATTACTCTTTCTTAAATACCATGGTGAAACGAATACGGAAGGTGGCGCTGATTGTGATACCGCTGACTCTCTCTTGAAAATTTTGACAGAAATATGACGTCACAGGAGATTTTGTGTATTGCCTGTGTAACATACCCCGTAGCGAATGTCATGCATTAGTCACTTAAGAGTCTTGTACGGAAAAGTTACGTCTTAAATGACTTTGGGCTCCGTTTGTATGGATGTCGTTCATGACTTTTTCATATAAATGGTAATTTCGTCGTTGATGTCATCTGCATGACTTTGCCACGCAGCGATCATTGATGACATTCAAGCGACAATGTCCTGCAATGAACTTTTTATAAGTGACCGCTGCAAGACATTCTCTGTTATAAGTCTTTGATAGGAGTACACCTGCATGACATTGTCACCAGTGTCATTGTCAGCTATATGTCGATTAGGATCCACAGCAAGTGCGACGATGTCACTAAATCCTCATTAGTGACGATGTCACCGGTGACCATTTTCGCTACTGGGTACATATGTACACATATACACATGCAAAACATATACATACTGATAGATCTCTCTCAGCTCTCTCCGCCGGGAAATATCCGATGACGTCATATTCACGTTACTCTCCCGAATTTCACATCAATCAGCGCAATCTTGTATTCTATCGGTCTTGCTTAAATACATTGTTCCAATTTTTTAATTGAAGTACTAAAAAAAAAATATTATGGAAGATTAATAACTTTTCCATTTTTTATTTACCTAAATCCCCTAATGTACTCACCAAAATAATTTCTTAAAAATATTTGACATCCGCATTCGCATTCGCATCTGCGGATTTCTAAAATTCCACATTCGCAACATCCCTAGTACGTACATACATATGTATGTATTTGAAATGAAATGTTGAAAAGACAGGCAGGAGGTTCTTGGTGGGTTCGTTCGACCAAATGCAAAACATGGCCAAAATAAATTCAATCGAAAGTCCACAATTGAATTTTAATTTAGGCAAGCCTATGACGGAGAACGTGAGGTAAGAGAAAAGTCGAAAACCTTTCACCGGCCCTCACTCTTTTGTGCTTAAACCACACGTGACAAGTAATTCGTTAAAACCGCTTCGCAAACCGAAAATTTAACAAAAAAGAGTTGTGAATGCAAAAGGCAAAAAAAAAATAAAAATGAAGTGAAAAGAGATATGTAGATGAGAATTATGTTGAGTGTGGTAGTGCATGCAAACAGCCTCGTGTTCGGCGGACATTTTCATTAATCGTAATCGTGAATTGTGGCTCCCAAGAGGCGTGCACTGTGACTCCACTCTGCCCTGTTCCAATGTTTGCCATGGCACAAATGAGAAAAAATATTGAGTTGGTGATCAGTGTTGCCAGAACTTTTTGGGCCGACCGGCTAAATTGCAAAACTGCTAAAAACGGCTAAAATGTTTCGACTAAAATGAACATGTTTTATTTAACTAAATCACAAGTACAAAGCCTAGTCAATTCATTAAATTATTATTGGTTAACAGAGGTTATGCGTAGGGATGGGTAGTGGGAGGTTGAAATTCGATTTTTTCCGAATCTCGAACATTGCCCAACCATTCGATTATTCGATTCGAAATTTGGTGGTGCTAATTCGATTTAGTTCGCATTTTTTCGAATTTCCATACAAAAAAAATCTGAAAATTTAAATGCTTGTAAGAATGACAACTCAAATTGAAAAATAGATTCAGATAAACTTATATTAATGTGATTAACTATCCATATCGCTCTTTTTTGCTTCACAACCAAAAATAAATACAAATGATTTTTTTTCTTCAAAAAAATATCTAAAAGAATCCAAAAATTTGGCAAATGTAGCATATTGAAACTAATCTTTTGGGGCGTATAAGATGACTTCATTTATTTTTCTTGCTTTACAAAAACCAAAGAAATTTTTTCATACTTCACGTTACATACATATGCAATCATATGTATGTTTATTAAAAAGTCTTACATTTAATGACAACGTATGATTTTGCTTTTTAAAGCGAGATCTTTAAGTAAACAATCAACAAAATAGATAATAGGGCAGCAAGAGTTCTTTCCAGCCACATTTTTGGTTTGTCCATAGCTAAACGGCCGGTATTTGTGACTTATGCCAAAAATTTCACTTCACATTTGACATCAGTGTTGGAAAACGGAATGTCAATCACCTGACACCAACATTTGACGACAGCCTTTGACATGCACTACATCTACAATTGGTCAGTTTTTATGATGTATTTGACACCAAGTGAACAGCTGTTAGTTTTTGATGTCAGTAATTTTGACATAATGAAAACCAAGCATTAGATAAAGATTTAAGGTCATAAATCATCTGAAATATTATTTATTTTTATGAATTTCTTAGTATAGCTGGGATGTGTAACTATAAATACATTTGTGACACACACTGTGAGTTAATACTTAAAAATTTAAGTCGATGTATTTTATAGAATTGCAGCCCTAATGCAAATATGGTGCCACACACAGTGTTGCCAAATTTTGTCAGAAAGAAAAAGTTACAGAGTTGCTTTTTTGCAAATTAAGACAAAATTCGATTTTTTCTAGAAAAAATCGATTTCGTCCGAATTTTAGCACCACAAAGTTCGATTTTAAAAATTCGCCATTTTAGACCTAAAGTTCGGCTAAAATTCGAATTTCGAAGCTTCGATTATCGAATTTACCCATTCCTAGTTATGCGTAGCTGAGCTTTACACCACTCGCTAAATAAATCACAAAAACGCAGACTGGTAAACTCACTACAAATCATTTTTGTTTAACAAAGGAAACTGCCTTTTACCTAGCTAAGCTTTGCATCAGAAGTCATGTTTGTATTACTTAAATATAAATAAAATAATCTAAAAAATATATTTTTTTAAAAACAAGCTTTTATTACAATACAAAGGAATAAAATAAAATAATGCAAAGAAAGATTTTTTAGCAAGAAAATTCTGTTAACTCTGCACTAAAATGAATAAAATAATATAAGTTAAGCTTTCGTTAAAGTTACTAAAAGCCAAATGGCGAAAGGAATTACTTAAATTGTAATGAAAATTTAAATTACTAACAATTTTTAAGTCCCGAATATCCCGGGATTAGTCGATTTAAATCCCGGGATTGCTGGAAACAATTTTTTTGTTAGCCAATTAAATTTTTATCACAAATATCCCCTCAAGGGCAAAACAAATATTGCTGGAAACAATTTTTTTGTTAGCCAATTAAATTTTTATCACAAATATCCGCTCAAGGGCAAAACAAGATTTTTTTGCAGCTCTTAATGCTATAATTTCTTTAAGATCGCATTTCCATCAAAAGAAGGAATAATTTTGCTTCGCTCAAAATGGAATAGGTGATGCACTTATATATTTATTTTTTACTTAAATGTGTTAACTTTTTTATTATATCTTAAATTGATCTCAAACAGTGATTTAAAAAATTTGATATAGTTACATAGGCAGTTACTGCTGTACCAAATACAGTCACTTACAAAAATATTTTGCATAGATTTTTTTTGCAATATTCAAAATATT
>NW_016158270.1:0-1781 GCF_001687245.7 Rhagoletis zephyria | reverse complement strand
GGATATGTACATACATACATATATGTTTGTCAAATTTTTATGTTTGTTTTTTGTTGATTGAAAATACTGATTTATCGCCTTAATAAATATGTAAATGAATTACAATAAATTGTACTTTTTTTTTGTTATATTAATCTGATTTAAAATACTATAATAGGATGATCACAGATGTGTTGCACTGTTACCTGAATTTCGGGACAATCCCGGGATCCCGGGATTATATTTTCAGATCCCGAAAATCCCGGGATCGACAAAACCCCGAAAATTGACATCCCTAATACATATGCACCATTCGCACTGGGTTACTTTTCGACCTGCAAAATGGCTATATTAGTATAAAGTATTGCACTTTAGCTTAGTGGGAGGGCAATATTTTGAGAAACGAACACCCAAAGCTGTGAAGGGCTGAGGAAAACGGCAACATTTTTTCGAGAAAAAAACGCCATCAATTTATATCGAACAAGTCGGTCGCTTTTTAAATTTTTTACAATTAAACTATTTAATAGATATATTAGAAACATTCCAGTTTTTAAAGAACTGCTTACTCTGCACATGACTGGCAGAGAGCAATAATAAGCAACAATAAATTATGTTGGCAACAGGGTGCCCAGGGGGGTAAAAAGAAAAGAGCAATTTCTGAAAAAAATCGCCAGGGTAATAATAAATAACACAAATCACTTATGTGATAATGGTGTACAAAACATTTTTTTTTTAATATTCATACTTTTAAAAAATATTTGTATTAACACATTTCCCAATAGGACAGCGCAATTAATAAATTTATTATAACTCATATTAAATGATTAATTACACAATACGCTTTTAAGCGCTCGGCGCGAAAATAAAATAAAAGCTATAATAAAGCGAGATCAGCTATTTTCGCAGATGAAATTGCAAATTTCACATTCAGCGGGAGCTGGCACAAATGGTGGTTTAATATATGCTACAACAAAATCCATAGCAATAAAAAGTGTTGCCACATCAAAATTAAAGCTCTATCTCCAAAACCTACTTATCACGTATTTCGACGCATTTACATGATAGCGCATAAAATATTGACCCGCAAATATCAAAAAAATCGCCAAATTGGCGCTAAATTGGCCAATTTTGGGCACTCTGGTTGGCACCATGACACAATTATTCACAGGTATTGTCTCCCCAGAGAGTCTTGCTTCACATCGCAATTCGTGCCCTTTTATTCTCATTCGTTATTTTCTAAGTATTGAGACTAAAACTGCACACTTAAATTTAACACATTCATAACAAAAATTGTATGGAAAAATCCCAACTACGTTCTTTGGAAAAAATACTGTATATAAACTGCGACTCGAAATTTTGCAAGTTTTGGCTATTTTTCTTTAGTTTATTTATTAATGTTTATTATTTTTTATGGAATTATAGTTGATTTCTTAAAAAAAACCCATATAAATTCCAATTTCAGACTTTGTCCAAAAATTATGAAACTTCTGCGAAATTTGGTATGGTGCAAATTTGAACTAGCTAGGACCTTTCGTTGATTTATGACGGTGGTACGCATTTTTTCCATACACAGTATGTTCGTCAAGTTTTTTATATAGAAAAAATGCAACAAAAAATTGCAAAAAGCCAACGGTCAATTTTGGTACTTTAAATTTGCACCTTATTATACTAAGATTTAAAATTTTTAAAGATCCTGAATAAAACGTTAAAAATGTTGCCTAAAATTTTCTGAATTTTCATAGTTTTTGCACGAAGTAAGAAATTTGAATTTAAAAGGTGTTTGTTAAGTAATCAGCTATACT
>NW_016158269.1:140028-149411 GCF_001687245.7 Rhagoletis zephyria | reverse complement strand
CCGGAGGCATTATCTGGACTATGAGACACTGGCATTATTTAGAAAATAAGGACCACGCGGATGACGCAAGTTTCGGATATCTTGAGTTGAAGAAGGAACTTCTATCANATTATCTGGACTATGAGACACTGGCATTATTTAGAAAATAAGGACCACGCGGATGACGCAAGTTTCGGATATCTTGAGTTGAAGAAGGAACTTCTATCACACTTTAAGACCGCGGAGTCTGACTATGAGGTTATAAGAGAAATAATGGAGCGTAAGCAGGCCCCCCAAGGTTTTGATGAGTTCTACGGGGGGGCACATAACCTTACATTCAGACTCCGAAAGAAAATCCCAGAAATAGAATTGGTGGGGATAATTAGAGGCAATCTCAAACCTTACCTCGCAAATTTGACGTTTGCAATAAAGATTGAAACACTTGCCGAGTTGAAAGCGGAGTGCAGGCGAGCTGAACGACTGATTAGGGAGAATAGAAGCCGTTCCAAAGCCGTCAGCGAATTGGAGTACCCAGAATTGCCGTCCGCCGAAAATGTGCTAGGAGCAAAATCAGTGGAAGCCATCAATAACTCAACTAGAGGTAATGGCTTTTATCAAAAGACATAGGCCAATTATAACAGACCGCCAGCGGCCCAAAACAGTATGCCAACTCTCTCTTCCAACAACAACCCCAAGTCCACCATAAGTGGGTTTTGTCCGTCTCCTTTTCATTTGATGTTGTGCTTTTCATATGGTATGCCTGTGGAGTTTTTTGTGAAATCCGAGTCTAAGAAAGAAAGTCGTTGTAAGTCCTCGTTCCATAACATGGAGTGTTTTGCGTGTGGTGGTGACATGTCTTTCTGTGTTTTTAAACCAACTCAGGCAAACTCGTCACTGGCGGAGATTACCGGGAACTTCTGCCAGGTGAGGGACTACCCGGAGGACAACCAGGGTACACAACTCTAAAATGAAACAGCAAGAGTAGTATTAATAAAGGAACGAATATATGCATTAAAAATTAGGTTAAAAGTCTCCACCAAAGAAAACTAGAGTATGAAGCAGCGAAAAACAGAATCTTTTGTGAAGAAGTTTGGAAGAAAAGGCGAACACGAAATTACGAAAAAATACATAAAATGCGGGAAAGAGGGAAAACTTATGGAAGAATTTTTAACAAAATCATATCTACGATCGTTACCGTAAAAGGTGATAATAGTTTCTTTGCGAAGACGAACATTGGGGGAAAAGAAACCTTAGCTTTGTTAGATTCTGGGGAAGGTGCAAGTTGTATTGGAAAAGATGCTAACAAATTTTTAGAAGGCAGTGAAGAAAGCATTCTGAACTTAGCTGACCAGAAAGTCAGGACCGCTAATGGTGGGGAGACCGCAGTGAAAGGTGTAATTAATCTACCCGTAGTGTGGGACGGGGTAACTATAGAAATCGAATTTTTAATTGTACCAGATTTACAACAAGAACTGTACCTTGGGATTGATTTTTGGACGGCGTTTGATTTGGATGTTGTGAGTAGAGGGGCCATGGGGCGATCAACACAGACTGAAGTGGCAGAGCTCGTGCCTACTGATGTTGACCTGTCGTTCGATGCGGTACAACATGAATTGACACCCGAGCAGCAAGTAGCATTAGAAAAGATCAAAGCTAAATTTCCATCCTTCGCAGTGCTGGGATTGGGGCGCACTGATGTAGAGCAGCATGTGATAGAAGTAATGAACGAAAACTTACCAGTTAAGCAGAGGCACTGTCCGATATCTCCAGCGATACAAAAGTTGATTTACCAAGAATTAGACAGGGTGTTAAGTATGGGTGTCATTGAAGAAAGCAGTAGTAGTTGGAGCTCACCCGTACCTTTAGTGGTTAAAGGAACCAAAAACCGTCTCTGCCTCGATGCTCGCAAGGTCAACGTGCAGACCATTAAGGATGCTTATCCTTTGCCAAACATTGATGGGATCCTTAGTCGTCTCCAAAATACTCGTTTCATATCTGCAATAGATTTGAAAGACGCCTTTTGGCAGATTCCATTGGAAGCAAAGTCCAGAGAAATGGCCGCCTTTACGGTGCCGGGCAGGCCACTTTATCAATTTACAGTGATGCCTTTTGGGCTGTGCAATGCAGCTCAGAGGATGTGTAGGTTAATGGACAAGGTTATACCCGCTGCGTTACGTGAGAGTGTCTTTGTGTATTTAAATGATCTGTTAGTGTGTTCCGTAGATTTCTCGTCTCATTTGTGTCTATTGGAAAAGGTCGCTAGGTGCCTACGTGAGGCAAAATTAACCATTAATCTGGAGAAGAGTAAATTCTGTTACAAGGAGGTTAGATACCTCGGCTATGTTGTGGGCGACGGCTGTATTCGAACTGATGGCAATAAAGTTGCGGCTGTAAGAGATTTCCCCGAGCCAAAGACCGCTAAGCAGCTTCGACGGTTTCTAGGGATGGCAGGCTGGTACCGTAGATTCATCCAGAACTACGCTACCATTGCAGCGCCGCTGAACGACTGCCTCTCTAAAGAAAAGATTAAAAAGTTTAGCATGACGGACGAAGCGAGAAAATCATTCGAGCGACTGAAACAGTGCTTGAGTTCCGCTCCCGTACTTGTACGCCCAGACTTTAACAGACACTTTTACATACAGTGCGATGCATCAACGGACGGAGTGGGAGGGGTTCTTTTTCAACTGGACGACCAAAATAATGAACGACCAATTGCATACATATCCGCTACACTGAATAAAGCACAACGGAATTATAGCATCACAGAGCTTCAATGGTATGCGGCTGTGATAAGCGTTAAGAGATTTAGACCATACGTTGAAGGATTACCCTTTACAATTAAAATGAAATGAAATGAAATTATCACTGATCATACTAGATTGAAGTGGTTAATGAACCAAAAGCATCTGTCCGGGAGGTTGGCACGATGGAGCCTTAAGCTACAAGCTTACAATTTCGATATACAGCACCGCAAGGGCTCGCTAAATGTAGTTCCGGATACGCTATCGCCGGCCAATATGGAGGAGATCAAGTTGAGTGAGAGAGTGATTGACATCAGCCTGGATTCGCCATGCTTTGAATCGGTTGAATACAAAGAATTGATAGAGACTGTGACTACTAACAAGGACAAACCACCAGACGTATGCGTGTCTGACGGGTACGTATACAAACGAGCACAATTCGACAGGGGGACGAGCTTCAGCTGGAACATGCCTGGAAACTCTGGGTGCCGTCGGAGCTGCGTGAGGGCATGGAGCAAGTTTCTCATAGTTCCCCGTCGACAGGCCATTGAGGTATACATAAAACTTTGAGTCGACTACGCCAAAAGTACTACTCGCCGGGGATGGTGACAGACGTGCAAGCCCACATTAAAGCATATGAAGTGTGCAAAGAAAACAAAACCCAAAAGTCATTAAAAAAAACCGCTAATGGGCAAACAACACGGGACAGACCAACACGACCATTCCAACGTTTGTTTATTGATTTCATGGGTCCGTATCCTCGTACGTCTGATGGTAACGTTTACGTGTTTGTGTGTCTGGACCATTTTACGGAATTGGTTTCCCTAAAACCAATGAAAAACNAAACCCAAAACTCATTCAAAAAACCGATAATGGGCAAACAACACGTGACCGAGCGACCATTCCAACGTTTGTTTATTGATTCATGGGTCCGTATCCTCGTACGTCTGATGGTAACGTTTACGTGTTTGTGTGTCTTGACCATTTTAAGAAATTTGTTTCCCTAAAACCAATGAAAAACGCGACGTCGGCAGAAGTAATAAAATTTTTAGAAAAAGAGGTTTTCCATATCTTTGGAGTGCCGGAGTATATCCATTCAGAAATGTTTGCTGGTTTTCTGGAAAAGTATGTTACGTTGCATGTAAAGACTGCATTTTATTCGCCCCAAGGAAACGCGGCCGAACGAGTCAATCGCTCGGTGCTTCACATCGTAAGATCGCGCATAAAGGATAACCAAAAGACGTGGGACCGGCACATAAGCGATGTAGCTTTTGCACTTCGCTGCGTTGTACATACAGCAATAAATTGTTCCCCATACTATGCGGCTTTCGGTATACCTATGATACAACATGGTGCATCGTATGAGTTATACCGAAAGCTCAGCTCTATGGGGAACCCAGATTTTGAAGTGGCCACAAGCCCTGACCGAATGCAACTGATCCGAGATAAGATAATGCGCGAACTGAAACTGGCACACGAAAGAAGTACAAAGGTGTATAATACTAGAAGTAGGGAAATCAAGTTCAATATAGGCCAGGTAGTATATCGACGGAATTTTAAACAAAGCTCAAAAATAGACGATTATACTGCCAAGTTGGCTCCAAGGCAGGTGAAGTGTGTTGTCCTGAAAGTCATTGGGAATTCAATGTACGAATTAGGTGACGCAAACGGGAAGAAAATCGGAATATACCATGCTAATCGTTCGATGGTCAAGATATGTGTTATATGTTCAGCAGTATGTGACCTGTGCTTTCCTGTCATTTGACGTTTGTTGGTGAATAAATGTTATCTTAGGCGTTAATGTATGTATATATTGTGTTCAGTATTTATAAATATATCAGTATTACTAGTTGGACGTACGATCAGTTTCGTGAAACAAAGGCGTAGGGTACCATTTATCTAGTCGTGGTCCTCCTATTTACCTATCTATTGATTTTTTTATTTATTTGTCTATTTATTTATTTAATTGATTATTATTTAATTATACATTAATACACTTAGTTATTAACTACTGTGATCGTTTCCCTTTGAACGTCTGTGATAATAGCCATAAGCCTTGACGTAGGTATCTCCATAATCTGTGATATTATCTGCAAGATTCGGTATCTGTGATATTTTCTGTTAGTATGTACGTAAGTGCATAGGTAGTTGTATATACCCAGTGATAGCTAATAGTAGAATGTATTGTTGCATACATGTGCGATCAAGATACAAGGTAACATAGCTAGAGTAAATAGGCATGCGCGAAGCCCGGCATTGGGTTGTGGGTCGAGGCCACACATTGGTCCCAGATAATAACAGTATCATAAATATCATGTACTTAGTAGACACAGGATTAGAGAGGCCATCTTGAGAATCTCTTTTACGACCTCCCTCCATGTTGCAGGCAACATCGGGTCCGAGCCTGTAGCGGCAGCCTTTTGTGTTGAAAGCCGCATAAAACCCCATCAAACACCTTCGAACGCCTTCAAATACCTTCAAACCAGAACCCACGTATCTCTGTCACTGTTAGCATAATGTTGTGTGAAACGAATTGTTTGATCAAAGCTAGAATATGTGTTTGTGTGTCAACAAATATGTTTATGTCCGGGATGTGGAAGAATGTGTGCGTATGCGTGTATCGATTGAGTGAAAGTCTTTTGAAGGTAATTTCCTCGGGCCACAAGAGCATCGGGGGGACGATCAGATCAGATTGGTGTGTACTCTGAAAGCGATTAGAAGTGTGGTGCGCGAGTCTTTAATCGTAGGCAATAGGCCAAATTTGCTATGTACATAGATACAAGTTTACATAATTTGTGTCAAAGCTATACAGCCTGTTAAAACGGAAAATAGAAGATACGGGCCCCCAGAAAAAACCGTTTGGAAATCTTCTAAGAAGAGGTGAGTCCACGCCAAGTCATAGCCCCGTTGGGTGATATACCATCAATTTTTAACAAGAATTTAAATACGTAAAATCACATAAACGAAGCAAATTAACTAAGCTGTGTGCTGCAAATTGAAATAAGACAATGCAAGTGAATTCTAAATTTAATTGAAGTAAGACTAAATGAAATTGAATAAAGAAAAACGGTGAGGTGTTAAGCTGAAGAAAAAAAAAAGAAGTAAACTGTAGTTGAAATAAATTAGGAATTAAATTAAAATTAAATAAAAAGTAATGCAACCTAAATTTGAAATAATTTTTAAATTAAGTTAAATTTTAAATAATTTTAAATTAAACTAAATAAAAATTAAACTAAATTAAAATTAAAATTAATAGTAAACTAATTAAATAAAAAGTTAATCAAGTTAAAATTAAAACTAATTAAATCAAAATAAAATTGTATTAAGTTTTATATCCAACCAAATAATTATCAAAACTAAGCAAAACTGATTATAAAGCTAAGCGCGTTGTGTTGTATGTATGTCTGAATGTGTATGTTTGCTTCGAGCGGAAACTATACATTCAAATAATATACACACAAGTGAACATACATACATACATACAGGTATTATCCAAATCACGTACTACAAAATTAAATAATGAAATAACATAATGATAAAGGATATACATACATATAAATAAACTAGAGTTGGTCGAAACAATCAAGTAAATAAGGCAATAAATATTACAGATCCGTACCAGGCAGGATTGGCATTGGGACCTCAAAATTGTAGATTTTGTACATGTAGCCTTTTTCATGCGAGCTCTGCAGCAAAAATGTGAACAAGTCAGCTGTGAACAGCATGTACATAAACCGGGATGAGAATGGGGTCAACGACCGAAATTAGATGTACTGACACCTCTATATATAAAGCGCAGAACGTTCGAAAACAGGAGAATCCGAGATACATAAGGGAGTACTGGAAGTTGGTACATTGGAGAAGGAGCATACATACATAATCGTCACATAAAGAAGCCGAGCAGCGAACTCAGCGCGGGAAGTGGAGAGACAAGGCTAATGAGCGCCCTCGTCACACACTCTCTCGTTTTCTGCACACTGATCAACCTTTTTTTGCCTTTGCCTAAGTTTTGCTTTGGCCTTAGTTTCTTTATAATTTTTTGTTTGTGCTTATTTTGCCTATGAATGGCTTTTCCTTAATTTTGAGAATATTTTCCATAATTTAACTTCAATTTAAATCCATTTGAAGTATAGAGATTCGCAATAGTATTTTGAGGGAATTACATTGCCCTTAGTTTAAGTTTATTAGTATGTAAATATTATTGTGGACGAACCACAACACTAAATTAATTTGTAGGTTAGGTTCGTTTTTTTTGAGCTTGTTAATTATAAGTTTTTTTGTCGCGCTCTTACCAGCCTGAATTAGCTATTTAAAAGAATCGATGTTTTTTTTTATATACAATCCAGCACGTAACTCCTTAGGTGATCGATAGTTTGCAATTTTAAAATTATTGCTATTTTTTTTTGCTTTTTATAAATTTTTGGTACCCTTTTGATACTGTCACTTCCGTACGCTTCAAATTAATTTGCCCATATGGAAGCGATACTGTGAAATAATGTGCTCAATGGCCCCACTCAGATCATTTTGAATATTGGAAGGCAAGGCAGTTGTATGTATGCATTTTTGTTTTCAGCTACACCTACCACCGTAGATGCTGGCGCCTTCATCGCGGGAGAGACAGGGGTAAGTGAAAAATCTACTTTGTTATCTGCTTGCCTATTTCTTTTTTTAAGTACTTCTATACGTATTAGAGGGCTGCATGAATTCATTCAAACTTCTAGCCAAACAGAGTACAATAGATTTGAATATTTTACTTCACATACAAAACACTCAGCGTTTGGAATTTTGTAAGTTATGAATATACTTTTTGTTTTATATTTTCTACCTTCAAATGGAAGAATGTGAATGAATGAATAGAAAACATTCAAATTATCCAAACTCATTTCGGTAAAAGTTTTTTTCAACAAACAAGTTTTTTCGTATATAATGGGAGCGCAGCAATACATACATACATACCTATGTATGTTTGTACATATGTGCATAGAAAAAATATTTTTGGATATTCATACAAAAAATTGTCATTTATTACAATTCAATTTATTTTCACATTGTTTGAATATTGTAATGTCGACACAAATCTCAGAACAGCTATTCACTCAAATTCAAAAAAATTTGAAGCCAAAATCATTCATTCGTTTTGTATATGATTAATTCATAAGCCGTTTTGAATGCATTCATGCAGCCCTCTAATACGTATGTACATATATGAATGCACTCGTTGCGATTCTGGTCAATGCGCGTTGTAAGAGTGGCAAAATTAATAGTACATAACGCACAGTCATGTCCAAAAAAGAGGAACCAAAGAAATAATAATAATAATAATTGTTCTATATTCATTCACATTTACTTATTTTTTTTGTTTTGGTTCGTACAAGTATCTAAGTACATGTCGATGAATCTACATATACTTTGTATGCTTATACTACGTACAACAAGGCAAAGATACAGATAATTACAATTTAGTGAATTTTTCTTTTGAACTGATGAACATAAAATGGATTTCGTTGCTTAGAATAATTAACTTAACTAGAGTGTAAGATTCTACCCAGTATATTGTTATAATTCTTACGGAAAATATATGTGCATAGAACTGAGAATGAAATGAATATCTGTTGGTCATGAATTATGTAGGTTGCGTCATGAGTGGCTAAATATTTCAGGTTGGTGTGGGTGTTGCACTAGAGCTACAAGGGGGGAAGAGGAAATGACTACGTTATGACGAACTGACCCGAACCAGTTCGGACGTAAACATGACGGCGTATGTCAGGGATAGGGGACTTTGCGAATAGTGGGAGTCACGGCAAAGTCCAAGGCTACTTCACTAACAAGTACCCTCCCCGGATTTGGCTCCAACTGACAGGACAGTTCTTCTATCACTATGCTATTTCACTTATTCTTCTATATCAACAGTTTGATACGACTTATGCTACCTTTTCTTCTACACAGGCATGAGTAAATTTTGTTTATGTCTCTGCTGGCAAGGTGGGTGGAAATGACCCCCCGACCGACGAGCTAGCCAGTAGTGCGATTCGGTAACTCTTAACGATTCATTTGTTGAGTTGTTAATTAAAGATTTTTATCGTTGTCAATAACGATTATGCGATTCACTAACTCATTCCTAACGACAGCGAACAGCTGACTTTTTCCATTAATTCAAATTGATAAAAAGTGGCATCTCCGCTGTTCGAAATGTCAAATTTGCGAAAAGCACAAAGCGGAACAGAAAAAAAACAAAGCCATTTCTTCGAGCCGCTAATTTGCGTCCACATATTGCAGAAAAGGGGAGTACATTTTGCTATTTATTTAATTAAAATGTATAAGAATTTACTTTGTTCTTATTTATAATTTCAGAATGGCGTCTACCAGTGGAGCAGGAGCTAAAAGGAGTCGGGCATCAGCGGAGCAGCTCAACGTGATGATCGACCTTCTCACGGAGAACGAAGGGCTTGCGTCCGGAAAGTTCCAGCGTCTCCAAGGAAAGCTGGAGTATCAAAAGAAGTGGGCGGAAATGGCACAAAAGCTCAACGCTATAGGAGGAGCTGTAAAGTCAGTGGATCAATGGCATTCGGTAAGTACTTATCTTGTGTTTTAAGTGTGTGTATATAGGAAGCAGTTTTCGAGAGTGCGATAAAAAAACAATTAGTATAATATATATGTACATAC
>NW_016158269.1:133672-137221 GCF_001687245.7 Rhagoletis zephyria | reverse complement strand
CCAAGTTATCTTCGATATCTCTAACCTAAGTTTACTATAATCTGCTGTTTTAAATGAGTAACGCTCCGCTTTTGATATTTTACTGGTAAAGCAACATGAGTTGCGTGAATTAATCAAGGACAGTTCTAGTGGTGGGGGGTGAGAATCAACAGGGGTAATCAAAGCATAACTAGGGGCTATTGTGACGTTGGAGACGTCGTCCACAAAAACTAAATCCAAACACCTAAGTCATTACTAATAGAGTTGATCTGGTAAAGACTAAGGTCTGAAAGATCGTTCAAAAATTGATTGAAGAGATCACGAGAGGAATTTGGTACTAGAATACCATCTATTAGATCCCAAGAAACACTCGCAAGATTGAAGTCATCCAGGACAATAACAGTATCGGAGGGCTTCACCATGGCGTGTAGAGAGATCAGTAAGGAGGAGTTTTTTAAATAAACAGAAAGGCTCGATTTAGGTGGTATATAAGCAGCAACCAGATAAACGCTATTAGAATGATATCTTATTCGAACGCAGAGGAATTCAACTTCATCGGTGTCAGTGAACTCAATTTCTTCAGAAGAAAGGTCAGTCTGGACAGCTATTAAGACGCCTCACTTCATAGTTAGGACACAAAATTTCGGAGTTGAACACATTCGGCTTGAGCCAAGTTTCAGTAAACACCACTACTTTGAAGTCAAAATCATGGGACTGCAAGTGTAACCTTGTTAGCTTTGTGTTCAAATCTCTCACATTTTGGTAGTAAATGCTAATGGTGAGGTTACTTATTAGTTTTTTGATGTCGAGGTGGAAGGCGGAAGTTGAGTTTACAATTGCCCTTGCGGTCTAGATCTAAATTCAAATTCGCGAATGAAGGCACCGCTTGGCCAAAAAGATGGGCTCATTACTCTATCAAAGCAGTCTTCGGATATGTCTATTTTAAAAGAAGAAATGCTTCTTTCATACGAGAATCTGAACTTGCGTACATGCAACTCATTTGCTATCAGCCTGGAAGTTAAATACCCCTTCACATCATCGACAGTGGTATCTTTTGAAAACCTAGATATAAAGACCGATTTTTTGGAAGGGACAACGATTAAATCCCTCGGGACGGGGTTAACGCAATCGGAAACGGTTTCAGATGTGGTAGGGGGTTGCGGAACAGGGGGTTGCGGAACAGCTGTCAACTTTTTGGAAGGAGCAACGATGGCTTCGGATGTGGTAGGGGGTTGAGATGTAGTTGTGGAGTTTTTGGAAGGAGCAACGACTACTTGCATTGGAACGGTGTTGACGCAATCGGAGATGGCTTCAGATGTGGTGGAGGGTTGAGATGAAGCTGTTGAACAGGAATTTAGTGAGGCTCCAGTAGAAGAAGGACGTGGTTGGGGAGATTCAGTCCGCCGAGGAATCGGTGTGTTAAAGCTTATGAGTTCTTTGTTCATAGCTGGAGTCAAAAGTGGGCGGTTCTGCGGAAGATCCAGGTCCACAGTGATGGGATTCAACACAATATTTTCCACGCCTCTCCTACGTCTCTTAAGACCTTTTCCAGGAGAAGGAGAGGAGGAGGAAGTATCTAATAATTTAAATTCTTTGAATTCATCCTCATACTTCTTGAACTTCTCGTTGAGCAGTTTTAGCTCTTTGCTTATCTCCGAAAATCCATTTCTAGCGGTTCTAAATAGTTTACAGAGATCCACAACAGTTTTTTTACACTTTGGACATGACCAGCGAAGTCCATTGTCTCCAATAATCATATCCAGAACTCTCCCACTAATACCAGCACACTTTAAATGAGACAGTTCATCGCAAAGCCAGCACGCCACAAAACGGTCCGATTCGGCTTTTACATTACATTTTTCGAACAGACAAGACATTTTCAGCGAATTTTATTAAAAAAAAATAAAAATAGCGAAATTAGGAATGCATTGTACGAAAACGTTTCAAGCTCACAGTAATTGGCAGTTTAATAGATTATGGTCTTATTATTAGTGAAGTTCAATGGTTAGAAACCGTGCTGAACTTAACAGTTTTAAAGCCACTGAGTTAGCAAAATCAGCTGTCACCAAGAAATCGACTGTCGATGATAAACAAAGGTGTGTGTAAAGCGNACGTTTCAAGCTCACAGTAATTGGCAGTTTAATAGATTATGGTCTTATTATTAGTGAAGTTCAATGGTTAGAAACCGTGCTGAACTTAACAGTTTTAAAGCCACTGAGTTAGCAAAATCAGCTGTCACCAAGAAATCGACTGTCGATGATAAACAAAGGTGTGTGTAAAGCGCGAAGGAAAGCAAAATGAACAAACAAATGCGATATTCCTTACACTCTCACGCAAAAGCAACAATAATGCACCAAACCAGGGACATAACAGTTAAAAGTTTTATCGCAAAAACGTTGATCTATAACAGTTATTAGATGAGAAATATTTTTTCCGTTGCCGATAAGAGTTACTTCCCAACGTTTATTTTTTACGTTGGTTAGGTTAGGTTAGGTTACACTGGCCGGCTGATGCGCCTTACATAGACCCAATGGTCCTTTGTAGTGCCAGCTAGAGGTCCGTGTTACTGCGATCTAAAGTAGTCGTCGTATAGGACGTCAACGCTTTTTGCGAAGTTCAAGAGAGCCTTAATGTCCAGTTTTGAAGCCTCCTCTAGTCCTTTGAACTGCGAAGCTCCGAGATATGTAAGGCGAGTTCTAGCTAAGGCCGGACAGATACAGAGGAGGTGTTCTAACGTCTCACTCATGCCTTCCTCCCTGCACTTCCTGCATGCGTCACTGTTAGTAATGTCCATTCTGCATGCATGGGATGCCAGTAGGTTGTGGCCCGTCATTAGGCCAACAACTGTCCTGCAATCCCAGCGTGACCGTGTAAGCAAGAAATGGGTGTTTCCTTTGCTGCGATTGTACATGATCTTGGTGGTTTTGCATGTCCCTAAAGCGTTCCATCTCACCCGGATCCGGCACTCAGCTCTTTCGGAAATTTCATTATAGATAGTTTTTAGCGACTTTTGTATTTCCTGTACTGGTTCGCTAGCAAGACGGATGGCACTTTTGGCAATTTCATCAGCTATTTCGTTGCCTAAAATGCGCTTGTGGCCTGGAACCCAGTATATATGCAGCCGTTTACCCTCGGCCACCCTGTCTACTGCTTCCCTGCTTCTAAGAACATTTTCTGACGAAATACGATGTGAGAGTATAGCCTTAATCGCCGCCTGGCTATCGACATATATGTTGATATTTTTTATATAGTTTCCTGCATTGTTAGCAATCTCAGCAGCTTTCCCTATAGCGAAGACTTCCGCCTGGAAGATACTACAGTACTCTGGAAGCTTGAAGGGTTGCCTAAGGTCTAGCTCGGCGCAGTAGACTCCGGCGCCCACTCCATCAGCCATTTTTGATCCATCCGTATAGATGTTATACGTTCCGCTGGCGGGTCGCCTTACACGTAGCTTTAAACCTTCTTTCCCAGAGGAAGCGTGGGGGTATGTGGTCAATTTTGTCCTCCATCCCCCTGCATATCGAGCTGTGCCCGAAGGTTCTAGCGGAGAATTCACCTAAGGCCATCAAT
>NW_016158269.1:126645-133536 GCF_001687245.7 Rhagoletis zephyria | reverse complement strand
TTATTTCCACTCTCAATAATTGAAATACTATCTTTAGCATATCCAATCAGCTGATGAATTTGATTCTGTAGCTGAATAGTTTTAGATCTCGACACTTAACAAACTCCTGTTTCCACTACTCGGCACCAAAAAACTAAAAAAAAAAAGGTTCCGTACGTCATGCGGACTGCGCCCTTCGTGTCGGTTGGGCGGGAATGGAGGGTAAAAAGCCGTTGGGATTATTTATTTAGGAGACATTATTAAATGCCCCACTTATGTCCAGGAAGACCCCTAGGGCATATTCCTTATGCTCTAGAGTTCTTTCTATTACCGTGGTTAGTGAGTTAAGTGCAGTCTCAGTGGATCTACTCTTCGTGTAAGCATGCTGCGCCTTTCATATGCTGGCCGACGGCAGGTTATCCTTAATGTATGCATCCAGAATCTTTTCGAGCGTCTTTAGAAGGAATGAGGTTAGACTAATTGGTCTGTATTCTTTCGAATAGAGGGGATTTCCTTTGCCCGTCTTCGGTATGAATACGACCCTCGCCTCTCTCCACAGGACAGGCACATAGTTTAACCTTAAACATCCCTCGTATATTATTTTCAAGTATGGTGCCAGCACTGCGGAAATTTTATGCATCATGGCTGGAAAGATACCGTCTGTGCCTGGGGACTTAAACGGTTCGAAGCCATCGATAGCCCACCGTATTTTTTCTTCCGTTATGATGTCCGGGGAACACTTTCGATGCTATCCCCTAAAAATTGTAGATCTATGCTGTCTGTACACCCCGGAAAATGTGTGTTGACTAGGTCTTCCAGTGAGTCCTCACTGCTTCTAGTCCACTCTCCACATTTTTTACGTAGCAACCTTGGAGTAGTCGGGTTCTTGGATAGCAATTTCCTTAGCCTGGCTACCTCGGTTGTATTTTCTAATTCACCGCAGAAGCTCTTCCACGACTCCAGCTTGCATTTGCGAATCTCTTTCTTGTATTCCTTAAGTATATCTTTGTATTCCATCCAGCAGAACTCGTCATCGGCTATATTGGCCAGTTTGAAGAGTTCTCTGAGATTTCTTCTGAGTGCTCCGAGCCCCCTGTTCCACCAAGGTGGCTTTGAACCTCGCATTGCATGTAGCGGAGGGCATGCGATGCGATAAGCTTTGTTTAGAGTGTTGGTAAGTGTGACTACCAGTTCCTCCAATTCAGAGTGGGAGCCACTTACCCTATACTTGCTTAAATTCTTCCTCACTACCCTTTCATACAATTCCCAGTTCGTATTCTAGGGATTTCTGAAATTTTCGCTTTTTGTACGGGCTGAGAATTCTACCTGAAATCCTACATACCTATGGTCAGAAAACGAGGGTGTACAAAGCACCTCCCAGTTTCCTACACCGATTCCCCCACTAGTGTGGAGTGTTATATCAAGAACTTTCTTCGAGGTAGGGCCAATATAAGTTGGTTCCTCACCCCGGTTGGCTATATCTAAATTACTTGTTAAGATAAAGTTTAGTAAAGACTCCCCCCTTTCGTTGGTATCTCCACTCCCCCATACCGTATTGTGCGCATTGGCATTTGCGCCTATGACGAGTGGACGTTTCGCCTTCGCGGCCTCTGCCACCAACCTCCGGAGTCCGTTTGGTGGCGCCTCCTCGTCGTGAGGCATGTAACAAGATGCAAGGAGTATTGAGTCATCCTTGCCATCCTTCACAGCTACCACCGTCAGGTTGTCTGAAGAGAAATTAAGATCAATATAAGAGTGTATACTTTTCTTAACCAGTATAGCTGTTCTTACCCTATTTGTTGCACTCGGGATGTGCGTGTAGTATGTTTGCCACTTTAGTCCAGATACCACGTTTCCCGATGCTATCCATGGCTCCTGGACTAACGCCGCATCGTAGCCGATCCTCTATAAATTGAGGAGGAGCTCGGCAGAGGCGACCTTGCTTTTATGCAAGTTTATCTGCAAAAGCTTCACTGCAAGGATCAGGATTCTTCTCGGGGTCGGGTAGAGTCTCCGGTTCACCCTTCTCGGTATCCTGGAGCTTCAAGGTGGCCTCCAGGATCTCTCCCAGATCCTTCTCAACCTCTCGCTCCTCCAACGTGTTCTCATTCTTATCGGCCAGGTTTCGCCTCTTCAGGCGAAGGTATACGCTACCTACGCCTCACGCCATCTTCCCGAACCTAGCGTACAATATGTCTTCGGCCGGCTTATTTATTTGGAAGATGTAGTTTTGGCTGCCATCCTCCTTACCGGAGTTGGTGACCTTTAACACCCTCCAATCTCCCGTCGGCACGTCTGGATTCTGTCTCTGCAGAAGCCGCAGCGCATTCTCCGGTTTTACCGTGCGGGGTATGAGCACCTTCGCTTTCGGTATGGACGGTATGCAGCAGCGGTCCACAACCTCCAAGACGCCCTCCCACAGGCCTTGAAGCGTCGCGACAGCTTCCTTTACCCATAGTAGAGTTGGATGGTCCTTGCACTTTAGTAATTTTACCCCGTTTAGCCACCCCGCACCATCGAAAGTTGGCATGGTCGTGTTAGGGTCCCCATCCATTTTCTCGACGAGCGCATCCAGCAGCTTTAACTCCACTGCTCCCCAGCGCTCCTGAGACATTTGTCCCAGCGGATTGCTACGGTCTATGATAACTGATAACTATTATGCAATAGAAATATTTTTTCCGTTGCCAGTCTATGTAAGTATATAATTTGAATGCCATCAGATCTGCACCGTTCGTTAGATTTTCAAAAGTGAGGTATCAAATTACAGGGGTTGCCACCTGCTAAAAATCTAGCTTAAAATTAATTTATAAGTTAAATGAATTACTTCATCATGGGTATAAACCGAAATAGTTTTGACAGGTGTTTTCGAAACTGCATTAAGGAGGGTTGCCGCCTGTTTGAAAAGCTACATTGAAATTTACACGTACCGAAGATGTATATATCGTAATTCACAAAGGCCCTAACCAATAGATCGGTCCCTGGTCCACTTCCCGGAAAAAAGGATCATATATCCTAATCAATGCAAAAAGCTACCTACGTACCAAAATTTTAAGCAAATCGGACCATAAATACGATTTTTTCCAATAGATCGGTCCCTGGTCCACTTCCCGGAAAAAGGGATCCTGCATGCTAATCTAGGCAAAAAGATACCTTCATACCAAATTTTAAGCAAGTCGTACAATAATAAGATTTTTTCAAATGGATCGGTCCCTGGTCCACCTACCGGAAAAAAAGTAAATTTTTTTTGGCCTAAAACATGGTGGTGGCTGAAAGCTATTTATACACAAAATTTCATCAAAATCGTGTCAGCCGTTGGCGAGATTACCTGTTAAATGGACTTCTCTTTATATAATTAGTATAGAAGATAGTATAGACTGGCAACGGAAAAAATATTTCTATTGCATAATAGTTATCAGGCAACGTAAAAAATAAGAGTTGGGAAATAACTCTAATCGGCAACGTAAAAAATAAACGTTGGGAAAGAACTCTTATGGGCAACGTAAATAATAAACGTTGTGCAACGTAAGAAATAAACGCGGGGAAATAACTATTATCGGCGAAACATATTTCTCATCTAATAACTGTTATGAAACAACGTTTTCGTTAAATTTCAGAATTCGGGCAACGTTTTCAATTTGTAAATTCGAGATAACAGTTATTTTTGGTCCCTGACCAAAACAGGCAAATATGCACGAAGGCCGACAAAATAAAACTTTTCAATCAACGCACTTTATGACTAAATCAAGTCAATTTATTGGAATTTGGCTTCAGTAAACTTTTTTCGGTGTGAATAACACAAATTAGAACTGCTTAGCACTTTGTAAAAGAGTTAAACTTTGGAAATTCTTTCAAGCGAAAGTTTAAGTGACCGCACAGTACGAACGTTGCCAGTTGTACATTGACAAATACATAGTTTAGGAAGAGCCTGCCTGAAACTATACAAATAAACAAATGGATGTATAGAATTGACAACAACAACCACGCTGTCGAGTTTAAATAGCGGCAAATCAGCTGCACTTGACAGTAGTTGGTTGAATAAGGAAAATGAATTAGTAACAAGAGTTTACGGGATGTACATAGCTCAGTGGTTAACGCTTCTGACTTTGAACATCGAATTCGCAGGTTCGATCCCTGCTGAAGTCTAGAAAAAGAAGTCTGATGAGGAGATGTGGTGATCTCCGAAATAGTGCTATAACTTCTACCGCTTAGACTTTGTTGCTTTTTCAATTTTTCCTAATAAACAATCGTGGTACAAAGCTCAATAAAAATATTAAAAATAAAATGGTAATAAGCCACAATAACATTGACAAATAAAANTTCGATCCCTGCTGAAGTCTAGAAAAAAGATGTCTGATGAGGAGATGTGGTGATCTCCGAAATAGCTGCTTTCTTTCTACCGCTTAGACTTTGTTGCTTTTTCAATTTTTCCTAATAAACAATCGTGGTACAAAGCTCATTAAAAATATTAAAAATAAAATGTTAATAAGCCACAATAACATTGACCAGTAATTAATAAATTTTTATTTTTTTTTCAGCAAAGACGACTTATAGATCGTCACCTTAAATGCAAAAAGACGTAACAAACATTATCGTTGAAATGCGAAAAATCATAACTAATAAAATTATCAAAATTCACTTTTTGATTTATATTATGGATTTTTACGAATTAAAACTCCCCACATCATTTTGTGAAAAAATATTAAAATATTAGTCACGACTTTTTCCATTTCATTTGCGATGATGTTACGTCTTTTTGCATTTCAGGTGACGATATATGTATGTATGTACGTATGGTTAATTACTTGCCACCCAACTCTTTATATATATAGTAGTGTATATGTACAATATTATAATCGGTCACGTCTCCCACAGGTGAATTTCGTCGCGGAAGTGAATATTGTGAACAAAAAAAGGGGAAAAAGAACCAGTGCTTCTCCGCAATATATGTATGTATGTATGCTTATACAGGGTGTCCCAGAAGTAACCTGTCAAACTTTATGGGAAGGTAGGTGGGGGTGAGCTCTCTGATAAACAAAAAAATTTCAGGTAAAAGTGTCTCCGTTTTTGAAATATTTAAATTTTTTTAATTACAAAAAAATCGTGCCTTTTCATGTATTTTCTTTAACTGCATCTACAAATCAGGCTATACTTTGTAAATTTTTTATATAAAATAAAACGGCCTCAAGCTCTGCGCTTGATTGTAGTTGGTTTAGCAAAGTGAAATATTGGAAATAAGTAACAAGAATTAACAACAACAATTGTAATAAAATTTAAATAAATTACTAAATGACTATAAGGTGTTTTCTTGTGTTTCAATTCAATTGATTATATACATAAGTCATTTATTGCTCAAACTTCATCTTAAAATTAGATATTATAAGAATTAACAAGACAAACTTAGCACAGTGCGTAGGCAACTGGCTGAGTCAGTAGTGATAGTCGGTTCGAATCCTACTGAAAGAAGTCTGATGAGCTATCACTTCTACCATTTTTTCAAATTATTGTTTCTTTTCCACAATAAGTTTTCACTAAAAACGGCCTCAAGCTCATAAAAATTGTTGAATATAATTGTTATAAGGCCATAAAAACAACATAAACCAAATAACATACTTCCAGATAGNATTAAGGAACCATCATAAAATTAGGACTATTTCTGGATTTTTAACTTTTTGATATTTTCTTCCCCAACTTTGACTATCTCGGGTGAAAAAAAATGTACTGAGCTATAACTTTACATTACATAAAAAAATTGCTCATTTAATAAAGATTTCAGAAAGGTGCCACTCTTATTGTTTCGAATAAAAAAAAAGTTCTAGGCGCGTTTGTGGGCAAAGGACTGAGACACGCTAGAATGTATTTATTGGATTTAAATTAAAGTTGCTCTTGTTACCGACCAATGACATGCTAAATAGTACAAAGGTACATTATTACCTGCTCCTGACATTATTTTATGTTACTTGCCGGAATGAGTGAAAGCGGATTTTGTGAAATTGGACCCTTCGAACATTGTGTTATTAATACTATGACAGAGAACACGCAGTATACGTCGCGTAAATATGCGGATATTCACCTAATTTACAGTGAAGCTTGCTGTAATGCCTGAGCTGCTCAAAGACTCTATGCAGAGCGATACCCCAATCGTCGACATCCGGGTCGTGAAGTATTCGCCCGGACCCATAGAGAAATATATGAAGGTAAGTGATTTTTACACCTTTCTTGTTTGCTTGCTTGTTAACTATCATTTTTCACTTTTTTAAGGTCGCATACCTGGAAGGCGTGGCGGCGAAACAGGACGTCCTGCAACGGTAATGTTGAAGTGTGTAGGAGTACTAGGTCCATCGACTTCAGTGAGAATGATGGAAAGACGGACGGGAATACCAAAAACTACAGTTCACAAATCTTTACAAGACCATCGATTTCATCCATACCACATTCAACGTGTTCAGGCTCTACAAGAAAGAGATTACCTGTCGAGAGTTAGATTTTGCCGTGAAATGTTGCGAATGCATGAATCAGACCCCAACTTTTTTAATAAAATAAGTTGGAGCGATGAATCATCATGCAAACCTGATGGTTATTTTTATTTACATAACCTTCACAGTTGGCAAATACACAATCCTCACCAAATGAGATAAGATCGTTCGCAGTACCGGTACAAAATAAATTTATAGTGCGGTATTTTAGTTTTAGTTAAACATTCTAATAAGAGATATATTAACAAAAACCATCCAAAACCAACAACCACGTGATCAAGTGAATTGCAACGGAATAGCTGCGCTTGATTGTAGTTGGCTTAGCAAAGTGAAATAGTGGAAATAAGCAACAAGAATTAACAACAACAATTGTAATAAAATTTAAATAAATTACTGAATGACTATAAGGTGCTTTCTAGTGTTTCAATTCAATTGATTG
>NW_016158269.1:122359-126635 GCF_001687245.7 Rhagoletis zephyria | reverse complement strand
AAAAAAAATGTACTGAGCTATAACTTTACATTACATAAAAAAATTGCTCATTTAATAGAGATTTCAGAAAGGTGCCACTCTTAATGTTTCGAATAGAAAATAAAAGTTCTAGGCTCGTTTGTGGGCAAAGTACTGAGACACGCTAGAATGTATTTATTGGATTTAAATTTAAGGTGCTATTGTTACCGCCCAATGACATGCTAAATAGTACAAAGGTACATTATTGCCTGCTCCTGACATTATTTTATGTTACTTACCGGAATTCGTGAAAGTGGATTTTGTGAAATTGGACCCTTCGAACATTGTCTTATTAATACTATGACAGAGAACATGCAGTATACGTCGCGTGAATTTGGTAAAGCTTGCTGTAATGCCAGAGCTGCTCAAAGTCTCTATGCAGAGCGATTCCCCAATCGTCAGCATCCGGGTCGTGAAGTATTCACCCGGACCCATAGAGAAATATATGAAGGTAAGTGATTTTTACACCTTTCTTGTTTGCTTGCTTGTTAACTATAATTTTTCACTTTTTTAAGGTCGCATACCTGGAAGGCGTGGCGGCGAAACAGGACGTCCTGCAACGGTAGATGTTGAAGCTGTGTTAGAGGAAGTGGAACTAGGTCCATCGACTTCAGTGAGAATGATGGAAAGACGGACGGGAATACCAAAAACTACAGTTCACAACCACATTCAACGTGTTCAGGCTCTACAAGAAAGAGATTACCTGTCAAATGCATTGAATCAGACCCCAAATTTTTTAATAATATAATTTGGAGCGATGAATCATCATGCAAACGTAATGGTTATTTTAATTTACATAACCTTCACAGTTGGCAAATAGACAATCCTCACCAAATGAGATAAGATCGTTCGCAGTACCGGTACAAAATAAATTTATGGTGCTGCCTTAAGGACAAAATTTATTCAAAAACAATTCAAAACGAAGAGCATTTGCGGGAACAAATAAATGGAGCTGCTGCTGAGATAGCCCAATTGAGTTTAAGATCTCTAAAAGCGTCTTTTCTTAAAAGGTGCCGAGCTTGTATTAGAGTAGAAGGTCGCCAATTTGAGCATATTTTATCAATAAATGAATGAATTTTTCTTCAAACAACTCATGTATATTTTATTTCACGTGAACCCATCCTTCACAAAAAATATTGATAGATATAGCCCTTGTTATAGACTCTAGTCCGAATTCTGGTAAGTAACATAAAATAATGTAAGGAGCAGGTAATAATGTACTTTTGTACTATTAGGTTGTCATTGGTCGGTAACAAGAGCAATTTAAATTTAAATCTATTAAATACATTCTAGCGTGTCTCAGTCCTTTACCCACAAAAGCGGCTATAACTTTTTTTCCTATTCGAAACAGTAAGAGTGGCACCTTTCTGAAATCTTTATTAAATGAGGTATTTTTATGTAATGTAAAGTTATAGCTCAGTACATTTTTTTTTTCATCAGAGATAGTCAAAGTTGGGGGAAAAAATATCAAAAAGTTAAAAATCCCAAAATAGTTCTGATTTTATGATGGTTACTTGATATATTTTAACTACGTTGGATTTGACTATGGAGAAGCAACTATCTCGAAGTATTTTATATAAAAATTTACTAAGTAAAGCCTGGTTTGTAGATGCAGTTAAAGAAAATACATGAAAAGGCACGATTTCCTTTTAATTAAAAAAAAAGTATATAATTCAAATACGGTGACACTTTTACCTGAAATTTTTTTGTTTATCAGAGAGCTCACCCCCCCACCTACCTTCCCATAAAGTTTGGCAGGTTACTTCTGGGACACCCTGTATGCACAATCAAATATTTGATACACCTAAAAAGAAATGAAGTGAAATGTTCAAGTCAGTAAAACTAAGACCAATCTGTAATATGTGACACGAAAGTTGAATCATGATTAAATATTAAAAACCAAAATCAAAATGTGAAAATGCTACGATTTCAAAATTGTACACTGTAAAATCTGCTGTATAAGTGCCTCGATAAAAAAGGGTAACTTAACCCCAATAACAACGTACCAATTGAAATTTAATAGCATAAAGCTGAGAAAAGCTTTTAAATCAGTGACACGAAAAAGAGTTATAATAAAATATCAAATCAAAGGTGAAAATGATGTTAACCTTAAATTGTGCACCGAAAAAACTTTTACTAAACAAGTGCTTTGCTTAAACCCAGTAATTTCACACTAACAACAACGTATGCACTTCAAAATGGTATTAATCGCCAATGTGGAAAAATTTATGATTCTCAAGATTTAAATACAATTCGAAAAAAATTCACTTCTTTAACAAATTCACCCACGATATTTTGATTGACACTCGGTTTTATAAATAATGTACAAAAGAGCACTGAGATCATGGTTGCCACTCGCCAACATTTGTTTCTACCAAAATCTCGTAAGAAAAGCTACCAAATCTTCAATACCAAAATCTTCGCTTCTTCACTGAGAAAAGATATACTGAATAAAACTGCTATATTTCATAACAAATGTGTATATACTTACAGCCCGATTCCGTGCACTTAATAAATTCAATATTTTTATAACTTGTCAATTTTCGACTATTTATCAAAAACTTCCAATTCAATCAAAGAAGTTTAAATCTATTTTCTTGATAACTTATCAAAATTTAAAATGCTGTTGACAATTATAATAATTTGTTTTATTAGAAAATATTTTTCTATCAATTACTGCATGCACCGATATTCTCAATTTCGTTGTTGGGGTTTCCGACAGGGTAGGAGTATGATGTAATGCGGAACGATTTTTCGTCATCTTCTGTCAAATTTGACTTGGAGACAAACCGGTTTCGGCGTTGTGCCATCTTCAGTGTCATTTTTCGTTCGAAATGTGCCGATCTTTGAATCTGCGACTCACGGAATAATAGCACCGGCATACAAAAAAGTGGCAGGTGCTTTTAACCGAAATTTCGAGCTATTTTTTCTGTTTTTCATAATTTACTGTACGTGTCAAACGGACCTCAGATTCGGATTCTGTGGGTCGAAATACATGTCGGTAGGTGGGACTCGTAAAAAGCCTGCGACATTTTTTTTGTGCCGGAATAATCAAAACGATTTGTGGACCTTACCAAAAATTGCCAGATGGCCGAATTTTTATACCATTTTTACTGTAGAATTCAAAATGTATCGCAAACATTCGAAAGTTGTTTCAGAAGTGCAGCCCGTGGTGCTGCCACTGTAATTCAATTTCCAGTATTCGAATATGAGATGACTCTAATTTTATCGAAGTAAATTTGTAGAAGAAGAAGAAATTTGTAGAAGTGTCAGTAGTGCTGCCACTGAAACTCGAAGGGTTTTCATAATTAAGCACAGTCAAAAACATAATTAATTTCTTTCTAGTAATGCAAATAGATGTTTGGTTGCAAAAGTTACCAAAATAAAATAAAAGTTACCAAGTTACCAAATCATTTAAAAGTTACCAATTGTGGAAACCATGACTGAGATATGAAATCAAAACCACGTTCCTTTTGTGATATGTACACTCAGAGAAGGAATCAAGTTTTTCGGACTCGATGTTAGCATTTCCGAACTTAAAATCGGACTAAGATTGAAAATACTAAAATAGAGAACACAAATCTTATATTTATTGTAGGGTTTGTATTTGTGTTATTACCTTTTATTGTACTGTGTTCATTTCAACTTTGTAATTTTGGAAATTTTAGATTTATGTGATTTTTGTAGTTCGTCAATCAAAGAGAAAATTTTCATTATTATTCAAACTTTTCTCAAATTGTTTACAACGGAAAATAAAATAAGTTTTGTAATTTTTTTATTTAAAATAAATACCATTAAATACCTACAATTGGCGATCCTGCCAGGAGCTGCGGATTGGAAACATAGAACAGCAACAGCAACATATCACCGCAACAATGATGATTTTGTTGATTTCGAAGATCTCACCGCAATAATTGAGTTCATGTACCAGGGAGAAGTTAATGTACAGCAAGAAGCTTTGCAGTTCTTCCTACAAATCGCCGAATTGCTTGCTGTGAAAGACTTCTCCGCAAACAATCGAAATATCAACTGCGAACATTTTGCAGCAACTACAAAACAGCAACATCAGCATAAGCTGTAACATCAGCAGCAACAACAATAACAGCAGCATCAGCATCAACTGCAAAATCTACAGCAACAACCACCAACAGCTACAGTCTTCAAGCGACAAGAAGAGCATCACAAAGCATTCAGTTTTCAAACCTCCATCAATCAAATCATCTCGATAGATAAGTTGACGTAAATGTAGTTTAGTTGT
>NW_016158269.1:120003-121953 GCF_001687245.7 Rhagoletis zephyria | reverse complement strand
CCCCAGTCTGTGGCACATGCAACAAAACACCTTAGCAACATCCATAAAATCACTAAACTATTAGCAACATCCATAATGTTGCTATACCTTAGCAACAATCAATATGCTGCGTTACTAAGAACCGCAATAAACAAACTGTAAAGCATGTTCGATCTACCCCTGCACGTAGAGGTAGTTTTAAGTTTCGTTTGACTTAAATACGGGAAACCGTAGGTTCGATCCAACACCTAGAGGATCACGGCGGTTTTTATCCCAAACACCAACGCCTATTTAAGCCGGTGTTTGTCCACAAACAGGATCAAAGAAAAGTCGCGGTCCTGTGGGTAACACATGTACAAGTGTTAAGTGAAAAACAGTCGAAAGTGTAGTAAAAGCAAAAATATTCAAAAAGTGTTTGTGTTTTTCTTCATTATAACGAGAAGTGCTAAATATACCCCCACGAGCGGTCCAGCAGTAGTAACAGGTCTCCACCGACCAGGAAGAAGCCCGTTGAAAGATTCTCAGCGGGTGCTAACACGAGGGCCAGCGACGGCAGTTTAAAGACGGCAGCAACAATAACAATAAAAATAAGGAATCTTACCTCCAACGCATTTTACTGGGCGAAGGTGCACTGCAGCATCCAACGACATCTGCAACATAGGACACAAGACCGCGGTGTTTCGGCCAAACAAGTTCAAGCGGTGCGCGGCGCTCCTGGCGATGCACAAGCAACCGTGGTGAGAGCGGAACAGTGTGCACCCCTTGCACCGATACAACCGGAACTAACCTAAAATTTAACACCACATTCCATCTATGCTCCTTTTTTATAAATTTCATTATAATTACTCAAGTCTAAATATTAAGCAACCGAGATAGAGTAGGTTAGGCCCGTCTACGGGGTTTCACTTTTTGTCAGGTTACCCGCATAGTAACCCATGTGACAATACGGGAAATTTTGTTCCCCAACTTGCACTCCTCGAAATTGTTTTTGCCTCCATAGAAGAGTAGAAGTTAGGCTTTTACATATAGGTATATACATGTATTTCTTTTTTTTTAATTCGTTTTTGATTTTATGGATAAAATCCATCTTTTACGTAATTAACACATCTCGTAGAAAATTTTTTTATAGACAAATAAGTCTTTTTTTCACACACTTTTTATACAATTAACATACTTTTTTTGGTTAGTTAAGTTTAACCACGTTTTTTTGCACTTTTTGGTACATAGCTACATTTTTATCACATAAGCTTTTTGGTAGGTTTAAATGAAAAAAAAATATATAAATAATAATAATTTGCCAACTGGCTTTATGGCCTTCTGTCGTAAAAAGGCTAAAATTTTCGTAAACCTTACCTTTAATTCTTTTTCTAGTTATTTTGCACTTTTTTTTTTGTAAGATTTTGGTTTTTTTTCACACGCGCACTAACACACAAATTTTACACGAAGGCAATTGCAGCGAGAATAGAACTGAAGCTCACTTAATCTGCTTGATGATCAAGTGCAGGTCTTCTGTTCCCATTTATGTTATGTAGGATTGTTGTTTTACCTTTCTTACCCTTTCAGCTAGCATCGCATGTTGGTACCATCATCGGTGGATTAGTGTGGTGAGTAACAATCCTTTAATACAACATATTTTACTACATCACACGCACATATATTAAAATATATACGTATGCCCAACAGCTAGCTAGGTGGCTGCTGTTTTTTTTTTCCATTTTACCTGCTTGCGCGTTTGAAAAGATATTGAAATTACAAGATAGAAGTTAGGCTGTATTAGGGTAGTCAAAAAAAAAATAAAATAAAAAATTAATAAATAAATTAATTAATAAATGGAGTAAATAGGTGTCCAGAGTAGTAGTAAGAAGAAGTTAATAACTAATAGTTTAAGTGGTAGAAATAATCTGAATTTAAGTAGATTTTGTGGTAGTAAGTAGTATACTTAGTGAATAAAGATTGTATATATATATTTCA
>NW_016158269.1:94889-117602 GCF_001687245.7 Rhagoletis zephyria | reverse complement strand
ATTGTAGGGTTTGTATTTGTGTTATTACCTTTTATTGTACTGTGTTCATTTCAACTTTGTAATTTTGGAAATTTTGGATTTATGTGATTTTTGTGGTTCGTCAATCAAACAGAAAATTTTCATTATTATTCAAACTTTTCTCAAATTGTTTACAACGGAAAATAAAATAAGTTTTGTTATTTTTTTATTTAAAATAAATACCATTTTAAATACCTACATTAAGTATGATATTTTTGAGTACAATATATTGGAATTAAGATCATGCAAACTTAAAATATTAAAAATGTACATCACTAATTTTTTCACACGCCTTTTTGTGAAAACATCTAACATTCTAAGTCGAAGTACGAAAGGTTGTGGTAACTAACCCAACCTTTTTCTTAATAATATTTTTCTCAAATAAAATACTCGTTCTCATAGCAAAGAAGCATCAAATTTGATTTGAGTACGAAATTCATATTTCAAGAATGAAATATTTAGATTCCATATACGTAAATCGAGTTAGGTTGTTCTTATTTTTAGGCCGACATTTTTCCCTCAGTGCAAGTGTTGGTTTTGCGCCAAAATTAATTGCTGGACCCGTTGCTGCTGTGGCAAACATAGCGATGAAGTGGCCGTGTATCCTAGTGCAGTTGGGTTGTGCGGTGAATCAAAAATGATTGCTTCAACTGGCAGATTATCCTGTTGCAAATTGTGATATAGTTGTGGCAACTGTGGCGATCAAGTGGCAGTGATGCATGTGGACTGTATTTCTGGTGCTGTGGAGTACTCGGATGTCAATTTTTCGGCTAAGAAGGACCATTATGTGCAGGTATGTTGAATGCATCTATCGGAGCAGTTTCCTTATAAATGTTAAAAATAATGCTTTTGATGCGCATTTTGGGGTAGGTATCTTAAATGTGCACTTAAGCATAGAGGCAGCAAAGCAAAATATACTGTATTAGGCGTCAACTAACGGTACCGTATACGCCACAGCAGAAAGAAGGCGCGCAAGGCGCAAAAAACCTCTCGTAGAGATGTCGCGGTGCATGTTGGTCCATTCCGATCTTCCTGAAAATTATTACGCAGAAGCAGTTAATTGTACGGCTTACTTATCTACGAAACAGGGCATCAAAAACGGCGGATAATATTGTAACACCATATCCGATTTGGACTGGCAGAAAGCCAGTGGTAAAGCACCTGAGAGTAAGCTCTGCCAAAAAGGCAAAGAATTTGTCATGATTGGCTACGACAGAGAATCGAAGGCATATCGATTATGTGATCCAAAAAGCCGACAAACAGTTGTGCGGTGAATCAAAAATGATTGCTTCAACTGGCAGATTATCCTGTTGCAAATTGTGATATAGTTGTGGCAACTGTGGCGATCAAGTGGCAGTGATGCATGTGGACTGTATTTCTGGTGCTGTGGAGTACTCGGATGTCAATTTTTCGGCTAAGAAGGACCATTATTTACGCGCAGACGCTTTTGGATTTTAAGGAGCTCGCACGTAAGGAAAATGAGAAATGAAAAACCACAGCGTATTAGTGGTAAATAACACTGGATCTCTAATTTTAATTTGGTTTTTGTTCTACAGACACCACTATCCAATTTCTATGTAGAATTGCACGGTGATTCCGAAAATCGGGTTATTTTTTTTTTTATGGATACGTTTTCGAGATATTTGCAAATTTACCGTTATTCAGCTTAAAGTAAAAATAGGTTTGTATTAATCACGTATATCTTACGACCCAATTTAAAAATGTTAATATAAAATACGGCAAATGAAAGCTAATGAAATTATCCATAAACGATATATCGCTAGCTTAGAGTGAAAAGTTGCTAAGTCCACTTTTTATGAAAATCATATTTTGATATAGGAGGCTAGAGAAATTGAATACGCATCGTTTCGAAAATTATAAAGGTACTTGTTTTATTTTTTCCTCTTCATAAGCAATAAAAGGAAAATCTGCTAAGTCCAAAAGAAGTACCACAAATCCGATAAGGCCAAAATAATACGACATCTTTTAATAAATATCGAATCCTTCTGATTCTTATGCAGTTTTGCTTTGCTTTAAACGCGCAAAATGTTTGATTCAAAGTCTTGCGAAATAGTTAAAGAAAACGGCTATAAGAAGATTTTTTCCTCTCCTGTAAATTTTTTAAAATGGGACTTAGCAACTTTTCTTTCTAAGCTAGCGATATGTATACATCACTTTCCGACAGGACTGATAGTTTCTGACAAATTAATTAATCATTCCAGTTTTTGTTTTATTTTTTAATGAAAAAGTTAAAAAAAATCAAACTTTAACAGAAGAAAAATTAAAATAATAACAGGTTCTTTGCCAAATTTTTGCATTTGTACTAAAGCTTGTTCTGTTACACAAAAAAAAATCAAGTTACTGACGAAGAAAATCGATGGATAAATACGAAATAATGAGTGGTAAAGTGAAAATGCGCAAAGATTTTTTGAACCTGTTATTTTTTAAGTTTTTCTTCTGTTAAAGTTTGATTTGTTCTCATTTTTTCATTAAAAAATAGAAAAAAACTGGAATGATTAATTAATTTGTCAGAAACTCTCAGTGATGTACATATGGTTTATGGAGAATTTCATTAGCTTTCATTTGCCTTATTTTATACTAAGATTTTTAAATTGGTTCGTAAGATATACATGATTAAAAGGAAAGAATTTTTGGTTCAAACGGTAAATTGAAAGTATCTCGAAAACGTATCCATAGAAAAAAAAAATTTAGCTCGATTTTCGGGATCACTGAGCAATTCTACATAGGAATTGGATAGTGGAATCCATAGAACATTTTTGCTGTAAACCTGTGTAATTAATGATAATAACAAATATTTTCCCTATTTGTTAATAAAAATGTTCAATAAAACATGGAATATTTAAATGGGGATTTTACTAATAGCTTGCTGACATGGTGTGGCGGCTGGCAGTCGCTTTGCCTCTCTTCTAGGAAGTGTCGGAGTGCTAACAAACGAAAAAGGGTTTGAGCGCGCCGAACAATAACCTTCGTTGAGTTTCCCCTCAACTCAGTTATCGTATTATAAACGGCTGGAATGCTAGCCGTAAGTTATATATGTGCGTGTGCACTCGGATACAAGATGATGAGAAATGCATTAAAACTGCATAATTGGTTTGGGCATACAAACTTGCAAAGTTTAAGTGGACTTGCTAATAAAAAATATTCTATGTGGTATTGACCAAATACAAACTACGAAAGATATTGTGTGCGTGTCATGTAACTTTGAAAAGAAAAATAACTTCACAGCCATTTTCGCTGTCGGAAAGTCGTGAGGAAAACATAGCAGAATTAATACATTATGATGCTTGTGGGCCGTTCCAAACAAGGTCGCATGGCGGCTCGCAATATTTTTTGTTATTTGTTGATGACAAATCGAGGCGTTTTTTTGGTTTATTTTCTGCGGTCTAAAGACCAAGTTTTTGAAACTTTTAAATCGTTTAAAAAGATGATCCAGCTGCAATCGTGGAAAAAAACTAAAACGTTAAGAAGGGATAATGGTGGCGAATATGTAAACAACGCGTTTAATAAGTATTTGCAAGATTGTGGTACAGTATATTTTGCTTAGCTGCACATCCTTCTTTGCACGAAAAACTTGGGCACGTAACCGAAAAAGGCACTCAAGCGAATTTTCTTTACTACTTCAATGAGGAAGGTATCCGAATCCCTATGAAAGCAAATATTGGCGGAGCACTTACCAGTAGAAATTACTGGAAGCGAAATTTTTACCGAATGTTATCTAATTATCTATATAACTACATAAATTGATAGCCATTTTCGTTGTTCTGCGAGATGAGAAAAATAAATAAAAGGTTGTAAAATTAGGTAATTGTAGGGCCAGTGCAGGTAAACGTAATACTTTCATTGATAATTGATACTAGTCGCACTATTTTTAAGGCAGGTATCGCCAATGTGCAGGTATGTTGAATGCATTTATCGGAGCAGTTTCCTTATAAATGTTAAAAATAATGCTTTTGATGCGCATTTTGGGGTAGGTATCTTAAATGTGCACTTAAGCATAGAGGCAGCAAAGCAAAATATACTCTATTAGGCGTCAACTAACGGTACCGTATACGCCACAGCAGAAAGAAGGGGCGCAAGGCGCAAAAAACCTCTCGTAGAGATGTCGCGGTGCATGTTGGTCCATTCCGATCTTCCTGAAAATTATTACGCAGAAGCAGTTAATTGTACGGCTTACTTATCTACGAAACAGGGCATCAAAAACGGCGGATAATATTGTAACACCATATCCGATTTGGACTGGCAGAAAGCCAGTGGTAAAGCACCTGAGAGTAAGCTCTGCCAAAAAGGCAAAGAATTTGTCATGATTGGCTACGACAGAGAATCGAAGGCATATCGATTATGTGATCCAAAAAGCCGACAAACAGTTGTGCGGTGCGATGTGCAATTGAACGTGGATGTCATGATGGGCAGCAGCAACAACTGCGAGACTTCTATGTTAGAATTAGTAAAGCTTACAACATCCAATGATGAAATGCAACCGTTTCTGAATAAATAAGAAATTTTCACTGCTGAAGAAGTTCAATCTAAACAGGTGATCAGTAAACTGATGACAGCGAGAATGATGAAATGCAACCGATTCTGAATAAATAAGAAATTTTCACTGCTGAAGAAGTTCAATCTAAACAGGTGATCAGTAAACTGATGACAGCGAGAATGATGAAATGCAACCGATTCTGAATAAATAAGAAATTTTCACTGCTGAAGAAGTTCAATCTAAACAGGTGATCAGTACACTGAGGAAAGCGAGAAACTGTTAAAGAAGCAATGAAAAGTCAGCAGAGACAATAATGGTGGCGTGGGAAGAGAATTATGCGTTACTTTACAATGATACTTGGGAGCAAGCGGAATTACCGAAGGGCCAAAAAGCGATTGCATGCAAATGGGTTTTTTCAGTGAAACGTGATGCCAGCGGGAACGTGGAAAGGTACAAAGCCAGGCTCGTAGCAAAGTGCTGCAGCCAAACCTTCGGCGTCGACTATGATGAGATATTTTCGTCTGTGGTGCAATACGCTACTGTCAGAATGCTATTTGCGATGGCGGCTGAATATGAACTTCATCTGTATCAACTTGACGTGTCAACAGTATACCTTAATGGTGAATTAAATGAAGATATATACATGATACAGCTCGAAATGTTTGACAAAACGGAAATCAAGTACTCAAGTTGAAGAAGTCACTCTACGGGCTCAAACAATCGGAACGAGTATGAAACTCTAACCTGGATAAGGCATTAAAGGGGCTTGGATATATTCTTTGCGAGAGTGCGGCGTGTCTTTATAAAAAATGGAGGTCGAACACTTAACATGATAGCGGTTTATGTTGATGATCTGTTGATTGCGTGCTCGGATCAGGGTAAGTAACACGACATAAAAACTACAATTTCTAGATTTTTCCAGATTGTGGACAAAGGTCCAATTCACAAATTCTTGGGCATGGAAATTGAGCGTGAGGGACTGATCGGTGCTACTAAGGTTGGTCGGAAGCAGCATGTACTACAGCTCTTGCGAAAAATAACATGGACGTGTGTCGTACTGTGTCAACCCCTTGGGAACCAAATTTTCAAGTACTTTGTACTAAAGATGACTGTCGAAAAGTGGACAAGTCTGACTATCACACTGGTTCACTGATGTATATTGCAGTGAATACCAGACCCGACATATTGCACTCAGTGTGCAATTTTTTTTTTCTTTTTTTGGTATAATATGTATTTTCTTACGAAACTAGCAATAAGTTTCTAAATCTTACAAACCACCATTAAATTTAAAATTTCTGCGCCAATGCTTAGAAATTTAGTTTTTTTTTACATATATATTTATTGCAGTTATTGCGGCTGTTGTGGCTGTCGAGATGGACAAGATTCCGATCAGCAGGATCACTGGACATCGTCCTAGGCAGGCGGTCTGAAAGCACGAGTTCCAGAGCCGCACTGCCTTCGCTTCTCTGTATTTAAGTAATTACAATCCCGTAGGCAGTGTTAGGTCGAATGGGCAAGTTTCTGAGCCGCACTGACACTGGTGTTGGGTAGTCGGTCTAAAAGGACGAGTTCCAGAGCCGATATTGATATATTGCGGATATCGAAATTTATTATATTGCGCACCATTTGATAATATCAGAAAAATCCTTCCTTTTTAGTCTTCTTGCATATCTCTCGTTAGTCGATTTGGATGGTTCATTAACCGTACTGAGTAACTAGTGCTTAGCCCTCTTATGTCCTCATGCACCATACTTACATTAAGATCTTTGTGGATATTCGAATTTTTTATATACCACGGTGCTCCGCATATGGCGCTTAAAATTTTCGACTACAGCCTTTGAAGCCTGTTCCAAATGGAATTGCACGCTGTGCCCCAAAGCCCGATTCCATATACCCGACATGGTTTAATCATCATAATAAAAACCAACATCTTGTTATCTAGGCTTAATGTAGATTTGTGTCCTATAACCGATTGAAGGCTTGCTTGATTTAGTTTCGCTTGAGATATTTTGTTTTCTATATGCTTTTTCCAGGTAAATCTTCTATTTAGTGTCATCCCAAGATATTTGACACTATCTTTTTGTGGTATAGCCTTGCTGTTTATTTTTAGTGGATGGCAAGTACCTTTATTCAAAGCAAATGTTGTCTGAACACACTTGCTTTCGTTAACCTCTATCCTCCAAGAACCTAGCCATAGCTCTAGCTTTTTCACATATTCTTGTAGCTTGTAAGAAGCCTCTTTGGGGTCCGAACTATTGCTTAGTATAGCTGCGTCATCAGCAAACGTTGAAATGGTTAGAGTTTCATCAGTTGGCAAGTCACGAGTGTATACAAACTGAACTTCTCATATAGCTTATCTCTGGAACCACTTACGCTAACGTCCTGAAACTCGAAACAGCTACATAGGTTTTCAATAACTCCTTATGGCTAGAAGTGGTAATTATTGGAAAGGCTGCATCGATATACATTTACGTAAACGCGCAAGTATCATTCGATTGGGAACCATTTTCTCCTAGATTTCTAAATCCCATTGAATTATTGTAAGTTGGTTTTTAATTTTTAGTAAAATGTTAAATTTATGTAAAAAATTTTAGATCTTTTTTTTTAATTTTGCACAAAGAATGGAGCTTTGATTTTTCGAGTTTCGTTATAAATAGACTGTCCTCTCTACGTACCTTTTTGCATAAAATGATAACCGTTTTCGTTGTTCGAACTAAACTCAAAAACCATTGAATAGAGTTCCGTCAGATTGTCGGAGGTTTTCTTACATATATGGTCCTATTACATGCTACTATAAAACTCTCTAGGTGGTGCTGGAGTAGAGTTATTTATAAAAATCGTATTTATTAGCCGATTTCGTGCAAATTATAAATGTGAGCTATGTACCTGTATGATGAAAAATTCTTTTGAAAAAAATGTACACCATGAGTGCCGCTGGAGTAGGGCTGCCAGACGTCCCGGTTTTCCCGGACATGTCCCGGTTTTAGACAATTTGTCCCGGTGTCCCGGGTCAACCTTAAAATGTCCCGGGTTTCGTTTAAGTGTCCCGGTTTTCGATTTGATTGCACAAATTTTGCATAAAAATGACTACACTGAGAGATAAAATGCGTTGTAATATTAAGAAAAATTTTATGAATTCACTGAGGGTAAACATGAGTATTTTCTGTTGGATTATCGTTTAAAAATTGTTGTGTAGCTGGCTGTTCGGGCAGAGGAAAGTGGCAGGTTGGCATGCTTGTTGGCCCAGGCTAGCTCAATATGGCTCAAATAGTTCGGCTTTCAGCTCGAAGTAGCCAAAATTCTGGTCCTCAGCGTGGTCTTCGACAATTTGCCAATACCATTTAAGTGCATTGCCCGTGACCAAGCAATGGAAATCGGAAAACAGCTGTTCATACGGGACATCATGTTGCGCTCGCATCCTTTCAACTCTGAAAATAAAACTTTCTACAGTGATGTTCTTCCCGGTACCATCAAACTTGACGTGCCACTTGTCCAGGTCAACCTTCTTCCACCTGGTGGCTTCTTCTGTCCTACCCTGGCTAGCCTGCTCCCTACGAGGTTCTGCCTCTCTGCGCTGGTATCCACCATCCCCTAGCTGAGCTCCTGCCTCAGGAGTTGATGCCATAGCGGGTGGGTTAATGACTGCCTGCGCAGACGATTCCACATCTGTCACACGGTTGCTGAGCTGCGAGACATCATTGCGCATGTTGCGGACCTCGCTCATGCATTGAGCCATCATATTATTTTGTTGGGCCATCAGCGCCATCATTTGTTCCATGTTATTCAATGCAGAGCTTGGCCCACCACCATTCGCCTTCGAAGCTGCAGCAGCCTGAGGCAGTTGCAGATTGTCTTGCTCCATAAGTTCGCTTTGCCTTAAATGCTGACTATCAGCTGTCAATTGCAAGGTTTCTCCGCGAAAGGCAAACTCCGGTCTCTTGTACTTATGTGGATATTATTTGTGACGGTTACACTTGAATGGGGTGCGTTACCGGTCGAGCCAAAGAGACGCGCAGTGCACCTGTTCAAAAAGTCGGTGGGAACAAAGTCAACCGGATACGGAATTCCTGTGTCAATCTGCGTGAAAATCAACCCAACAACCTCGTTCTCCAACGCCCTGGCTACGATCCTAGTCACCCTTCTGTCACTAAAAATGCTTAACCCTGGACACTGTCTTTCCTCACGTTCTTCTTCCCTCATTCACCTGACCCGAGCCAATAAATAGATATCGCGTGTAGTGTAAAAAAAAACGCGTGGAAACCAAGGAAAACAGACTAGAACCGTAAAAAAAAGCTCAAAATATCAAAATAAGGAAATATCTGTGTTTAAAACGAAAACTGCCTTAATTGGGATTTAAAAATAAAATGTGGGTATTTTCCCCCCTTTTCGTCAATTACAAAAAAAAAAATACAAATAAGAAAAAAAAATTAATAAAAATAGTAATAAAAAAATTAAAACAAATAATAATATAAAAATATAATGTTACGATTATCCTCGAAACCTTGAGGGATTTCCCAAATATCCTACGGCTCGTATCGCCGGATTGTTTAATAAATGCTCACGATGACCAAATTGTAGTACAATTAACTTTATTGTACAACAAACAATTTACAATACTCGCTAATACCGTAAAAACACTTTACAATACTCGTCAAAGCAATTACAACGCTTTACAAAACTTGTTAACACAATAAACTTATAGCTTGCTTATTCGCAACTCCCTTTACTTGTAGCTTGCTGACTTGTAACTCCCCGTTGGTGTGTGAGTGGTGCTGCCGTAGGCAGAGGTCGTAGTGGGTATTTTTCGTACGTATGTCTACTGGCCCTTGTCTTTGTGTATGTTGTATGTCCACCGATGCTAGTGCCAGCATGCAGACTATCTGGAAAGTGTTGGGGGAGAAAAACAAAGCATTCATATGTATATACTAATATATAGCCGTTTTTTCTGTTCGCAAAGCTCGAGATTGACTGCACCGATTTTTTTGAAATTTCGGTTATAGGTTCTGGATCGCAAAGTAAGGGTTATGTATACATATGGACACACGTTCGTACATATTTAGTTATTTCGGCGCGCATTCCTGGCCAAAAGTAACGGCTGGCGATTCGATCGATGGTTTTCTCGGCACCATAATGTCCTGCAGTACTTTCATCGTGATACAATTTCAAAATAGTTGCACGCTCATGAGTGGGTATCACGAGTTGAGCTCCTTCAGTATCATCATTGGCGTAGCGATATAAAACTCCGTCATTCAAAAGGTAGCCACGGTTGCACCATAAGGGTACGTTTTCATCTTTTTGCTCCAGAGAATTTATTATCTTCGCTAAGTAGTCGTCTTTAAGCTGTTCAGCTCGTAGTTCATTTGATTTCTTACGAGGAAGTTCTGCTTGAAAAGCACATATGCAATTTAATGTTTGGTGGTCTTCTGACACACACGGCGGACGTGATAACATATCAGCTACGGAATTGCTTTTACCGGGGGTGTAATCGATTTGGAAATTATACTGCTGTATCTGTAATGCCCATCTTGCAAGGCGACCAGATGGCGATTTCATGGTCATCAGCCATTTAAGAGGTTGGTGATCTGTCTTTAGATGAATTTCAGCCCCGTCAATGTATCCTCTAAATTTTGCACATGCCCATACTATAGCAAGGGCTTCACGTTCCGTCGTCGAATAATTGCGTTCTGCTGATGTTAGTAAACGGCTTGCGTATTCGATTGGGTGCTCATTCTCCTTCTCCCCCTGGAGTAAAACCGCTCCTAATGCGTAAGAACTCGCATCAGTCTTAATGGTGAAAGCTACGTTATCTTCTGCTTGACGTAAAACTGGAGGGTTGGCCAGTAATTGCTTCAATTTACTGAATGCTTCAGCTTGTGGTGCATACCATTGCCATACAGCATTCTTTTTCATAAGATCAGTAAGTGGCTTTACGATCTCAGCGAAATGATCTATGAAACGGCGGTACCAGGAACATGTTTGGATAAAAGACACCAGTTCCTTGATATTTCGAGGTTCCTTTCGTGAGGTGATCGCATTTGTTTTTTCAGGATTGACTTTAATTCCATCTGTTGTAAGGACATGACCGAGATATTTGACTTCGGCACAACAAAAACGACATTTTGAAGGGTTTATGCGCAATTTAAACTTGTCCAGCTTATCGAAAACGGTACTCAGTTCTTTAAGATGTTCTGTGAACGTAGTCGAACAGATAATTATATCATCTAGGTACGCTAGAACTTTTACATTGGGTACTGCGGTTTTAAATCGGTCTATTAAGCGTTGGAAGGTGGCAGGGGCATTTCGAAGACCGAAAGGCATTCTCTTAAACCTGTATGTGCCAAATGGTGTTATGAGGCAAGTTTTATCTCTGTCTTTTTCAGCTACGGCTATCTGAAAGTAACCACATTGCAAATCTAGGGTCGTCATAAACCTAGTACTTTTCGCAGATTGCAGCAAGTCGTTCATGTGGGGTAACGGATACCTATCTGGCTTTGTGATGGAGTTTATCTTCCGATAATCGACACATACGCGCGTGCCCCCGTCTCTCTTTGGCACCATCACAACCGGTGACGCCCACGGCGAATCAGATTCTTCGATGATGTCGTTCTCGAGCATCTTCGTTATCTCGCACTTAAGTTCCTGCAGTCTAGGAAATGACAAGCGGTACGGAGGTGATGACACTGGCTCATGATCTCCAGTATCTATAAAATGCTGGGCATACTGCGTTGGCTCAGACGATGGACCAAAAACGTTTGAATGTGTTTGAAGTACCTTTTCAAGTTGCCTCTTTTCTTGTACTGATAAATCGGTTCCATCAGTCTCCTTTATAAAATAAAAATCTATTGAGAACAAATCTGTTGACTTGTGGGTATAAACGACACCAGTAAATAACCCAGGGCCTTTCGGCCGTTCAGGTGTAACCATTTCTGGAGGAATAGCATCTCGGAATATACTCTGAATAGTGTGTGGCGAATAATCGTTAGGGACATCTGGCCCATAATACTCAAAGTCAGACATGTATACTTTGGACGTATCGATTTCACGGATTGCTTCTACCTCTGGCTTGCGCTTGTTGTTAGTCGAACATACTTTGACCCTTTCTAAAATATTTAGTTCTAACGGTAATGGATCAGCAAAATCGAAGTGATGCGTAGGATCACTTTCGTAATACCAGTATCTCTGTCCCATGTTAAGTACAATTCCTGCCTGCTCCATAAAGTCAGCGCCAATCAGTGTTCTGTTACCAGTAGCATTCGGTAAGATAATGAACCGAATGTTCAAACATCGCCCCCCTATAATAATTTTGCATACAGTAGATAGACAGTTCTGCAGCGACGTGCTGCCGTCCGCAAGAGTAACGCCACAGTATACGTTTTCATATACGCATCTTTTAAAGTCCATGATGCGTTTCAGATTTGCACTAGCAACGCTCGTTCGAGCACCCGAATCAAAATAAACCTGACCAGGTGTTCCGAATAGCTGTATATTCGCAATGGGAATTTCCCTACCAATAGAAGTGGATAGTGAGTTAAAGTTCACCACCTCGGATGTTGCTGCTGGTTTCTTCCTACAATTGAGGCAGTTAGCGCGGGTCACACCTGGAGCATTACATCCGTAGCAAGCGTATTTAGGTTTCAAAGCTACTGCATGTGCTATGTTTGCAGCGTGTCCTCTTTCGCCTCTTCATTCTTCCTTTTAAAACAAACTTCCATGCTATGACCCTTCTTACGACAAAACCCACAGCGTGCCGAACTACTTGTGCTAGCATGATCGTCATTGTGCGTAACGTGCTGTTTGCGTTCTTGCCAAAAGAACTCTGCTTCACGAGCTTCTCTCAACAATTCATCAAAATTCGAAATTTTATGACGGTTCACCCTATCGCGGATTTGTACGTGCAACAGCCCAAACAGAATATCAATTTGGTCAGCTTCAGCTGGCACATTATGCAATTGGGACAGGAGTGCGCGCTTTTTCCGGATGAAAATGTCCGTCGCCTCATTCTTTTGCTGTTTTGTTTCAAACACCTCAACATAAATACGCCACGATGGCTTTGGAGGAGAAAATGCTTCACGCAGCATGCGAATAATATCATCAAAAGCTTCGGCCTTTGATTTTACTCCACGCCACCATTCTGCTGCATCACCCTCTAATATCATTGGCATTCCGCTAATAGCATCTACATCGCTTATCTTTTCAACCGCCTTAAAAGTGGAAATTGCGGCGATAAATTCCTCAACTTTTGTGGAACTACGCTCGCCACTAAAACGAGCAGTGCAGTTGCTAAATGAGCCAGGTCGAGAATTGTAACTACTAACGGCTTGTAAGAGCCTTTCAAACTGTTCTGCGTTAAAAGTCGTCATATTATTGGTATGGTTTAATTTAGCAATGCGTTCGCTTCGGCGAATCGGTGTGTCTGAACCACACGAGAGGTTGGCCACGATTTTGCGAGACTTTATTAATATTTCTGTCAATCGAAAATTTTGGCCACGCAGTTGGGCGCCAGTTTAGTGAACTTTTGTGGTTTTATTGTCAAAATAATTAAATGGTAGTGACAAACAAGAAATAGCTCAGGATTTGCGTGAGTAATTAACCTAGGGTAACAGAATAAATGTACATACATATTAATTATATAGTACTGGCAATGCACTCAACCACTTAGAGACCAGCTTTGCGCTGTTCGTCTAAAGCATCGCATCTACATACATATACACATGTGTGTACAGTTCAAGTGACCAGTTTTGCACTGATCGCCTTGTTCCGTACGAAGACAACAACAAAACACTGTTAAGCTATTTTCTAAATGACCAGCTTTGCGCTGTTCGCCTTATACTCATAGCAACAATGAAATAAACGTATTAGGAAAACTTACCTCTCGTGTGCACGGCTTCCAACAAGTGAAGTCGAGCACACAGAGGATCGCGTTTTTATAGTGTCCCGCTAATGCTAGCAGGTGAGCTTTTAATGTGGGGAAAAACTAAGTGGTGTAATGCTTACAGTGAGTTGCCAGATCTTAAGCTAATTGTGTTATAACTATAAGTTCACCATACGTAATGCTACAACTATTAATATTTGCAATGACTAGGAAAACACTTGGATTCAACATGGCGTATGAGTGATGTTTATCTGGTGATTTCTTTTATTTGATGATTAGTAATATTTAATGATGAGGTCCTTTATTGGTATGAATTATAATGTGATCTTAGATGTATTGAGCATGTGCTCACTGGTTAAGGAACAAAAAAAAATTATTGCAAATATTTATTTTTATAAGGCAAGACTTAGTTACTAACTAATTAATATATGTAATTAAAACTAATTTTTCAAACTAATTTAAACTGTTTTTCTAATAAACTGATATTTGGGAACCTACCTACGATTTCAACCAAATTCGACAAGATTTGATGAAAATATACCTATTTTTTTTTTTGTAAAGATGCATTTAAAATCTGCAGTTTCCGGAAAACAAACAACAGCGTTGAGCGACCTATAAATCTTGTTCAAATAAGCTGAAATTTTAGAAGGAACTGGTCTTCCCTATTATCTTCAAGAATCCGAACGTTCCCAGTCGAAATTCAAAAAAGTTCCAATTTTGAATCACCCTAACCTACACCGTCTGTTGATGCGTCGCACTGAATGAAAAATCGTCGGTTAAAGTCCGGGTGAGTCAGTACTGGTGCAGTGATCAAGCTTTGCTTCAACCGCTGAAACGCAACCTTGGCTTCGTCAGTCATAGTGAATTTTTTTATCCGGTCCTTGGTGAGACAGTCGTGTAATGGTGCGGCTATAGTTGCGTACTCGTGAATAAAACGTCGGTACCACCCTGTCATCCCTAGGAACCGCCGAAGCTGTTTCGGACTTCGAGGCTCAGGGAAGTCTCTTACTGCTGCTACTTTGTTTGCATCAGTTCGTATGCAACCATCGCCTACCACGTACCCGAGATACCTTACTTGCCGATAACTAAACTTACTTTTCTCAACATTGATTGTGAGCTTGGCTTCACGTAAACACCTAGCGACCTTTTCCAACAAACACAAATGAGACGAAAAACTTTCGGAACAAACTAACAAATCGTCTAAATACACAAACACACACTCACGTAAAGCAGCCGGTATGACTTTGTCCATTAATCTACACATACGCTGAGCCGCGTTACACAAACCAAAAGGCATAACTGTGAAATGATACAGGGGCCTACCGGGAACTGTGAAGGCTGTCTTTTGCCTAGAATTCTTCTCTAATGGAATCTGCCAAAACGCATCTTTTAAATCTATAGCCGATATAAAGCGCGTGTTCTGTAGTCGGCTGAGGATTCCTTCCACGTGCGGTAGTGGATATGCGTCCTTAATTGTCCTTTCGTTTACTTTCCTAGCATCTAAACATAATCTATTCTTAGTGCCTTTTATTACCAGAGAGACGGGGGAACTCCAACTACTGTTACTTTCTTCTATGACCCCCATACTCAACATTCTATCTAGCTCCTGATACACTAGCTTTTGGATCGGTGGTGATATAGGGTAGTGCCGCTGTTTGACCGGAAGATTTTCATTCGTCACTTCGATGACGTGCTCTTCTTGGTCTGTTTTTCCAAGCCCTAGTACGGCGAACGATGGGAACTGCGCTTTTATCTTTTCCAATGCTACGCTCTCCTCATGCGTTAAATCATGCTGCACCGCGTCAAATGACAAGTCCCCCTCGGCGGGTGCGAGCTCTGCAACGACCGCGCTCTTTGCTTTAACACCCCTACTGACAACCTCCAAATCGAAAGCTCTCCAAAAGTCGATTCCTAGGTAAACCTCCTGCTGCAAATCGGGCACGATCAAAAACTCGAGATCTCTCGAGACCCCATCCCATAACACCGGCAAAACAATCGCACCTAGCACTGGCGTTTCGCCACCATTGGCGGTTCGAATATTTTGTCCCTTAATTTTGAGAATTCCATCCTCTCTTCCTTCCAAAAATTTTAGGGAGTTTTTACCTAGACAACTCGCGCCAGCACCAGAATCCAACAGGGCTAACATCTCCTTGCCACCTATATTGGTTTGCGCAAAAAAACGATTGTCACCCTTCACAGTGACTATTGTTGCTATAATCTTATTCTTAATCCTTTTATAATTCCTCCGCTTTGCCCTCATTTTTTCAATTTTCTTAAAATTCCTACTTTTCTTATTCTTGACTAATTCTTCTGCAAAAATCCTTCTTCTTGCTTCTTCATATTCTAATTTCCTTTGATGTAAACTCTTTCCTATAACTACTTCTCTATCCTCTAACTTACTTCTAATATTACCATCACCACTGCTAACACTATTATCCCTACTTAATATTTTGACGGCTGATTTTATTTCTCCGGGCGATTCGCTTCCTGGCAAGAATTCCCGGAAATTTCCGCCAGTTTCAAGTTTCCCAGGTTCGGCTTGTAGACACAGAATGACATGTCACCCCCGCACGCGAAACAAACCATGCTGTGAAACGTAGAGTTGCAGTTGTTGGTCACCTCAGGATTCTTTGTGTAGTAGTCGACCGGCATGCCACACTTGAAACAGATCATCAGGTGAAAGGGCGACGAACAGAAGCTGTGACCTGGAGCTGCCTGCACACCGGAAGAACTGCTGCTGGGAACTGGCTGAGGTCGACTTGGTTGCATCCGGTTGATTTTCGAAGTTCCCTGACCGCCTTGTACACCCGTCTTACTGCGCTCGAAGCTATTTGCGTTGATTGCTTCTACCTCCACTCGCTCGTCATCACACACATGCTGTAACTCGTTAACGCCTCTGGACCTTGTTCGACTTTCGCGGAACAGTCTCTCAGCTCTCTTGCACTCGGATTTCAGATCCGCCAAGGTGTCCATTTTCGAGGAGAAAGTCAGGCTTGCCAGGTATGGCTTTAAATTGGCCTTGAGGATGCCCACTAGTTCCTTTTCAGGTATTTTCTGGCGCAAGCGGAACGTCAAGTTGTGGACATCACTGTAGAAGTCGTCGAATGTCTCATGTGGCATTTGCTTGCGCTCCATGATCTCCCGTATTATTTCGTAGTCCGACTCTGCAGTTTTATAATGGCTCAATAGTTCGGCTTTCAGCTCGAAGTAGCCAAAATTCTGGTCCTCAGCGTGGTCTTCGACAATTTGCCAATACCATTTAAGTGCATTGCCCGTGACCAAGCAATGGAAATCGGAAAACAGCTGTTCATACGGGACATCATGTTGCGCTCGCATCCTTTCAACTCTGAAAATAAAACTTTCTACAGTGATGTTCTTCCCGGTACCATCAAACTTGACGTGCCACTTGTCCAGGTCAACCTTCTTCCACCTGGTGGCTTCTTCTGCCCTACCCTGGCTAGCCTGCTCCCTACGAGGTTCTGCCTCTCTGCGCTGGTATCCACCATCCCCTCGCTGAGCTCCTGCCTCAGGAGTTGATGCCATAGCGGGTGGGTTAATGACTGCCTGCGCAGACGATTCCACATCTGTCACACGGTTGCTGAGCTGCGAGACATCATTGCGCATGTTGCGGACCTCGCTCATGCATTGAGCCATCATATTATTTTGTTGGGCCATCAGCGCCATCATTTGTTCCATGTTATTCAATGCAGAGCTTGGCCCACCACCATTCGCCTTCGAAGCTGCAGCACCCTGGGGCAGTTGCAGATTGTCTTGCTCCATAATTTCGCTCTGCCTTAAGTGCTGACTATCTCCTGTCAATTGCAAGGCCTCTTCGAGTTTCTCCGCGAAAGTCGAACTCCGGTCTCTTGTACTTATGTGGATATTATTGGTGACGGTTACACTTGAGTGGGGTGCGTTACCGGTCGAGCTAAAGAGTCGCGCGGTGCACCTGTTCAAAAAGTCGGTGGGAACAAAGTCAACCGGATACGGAATGCCTGTGTCAATCTGCGTGAAAATCGATCCAACAACCTCGTTCTCCAACGCCCTGGCTACGCTCCTAGTCACCCTTCTGTCACTAAAAATGCCTAACCCTGGACACTGTCTTTGCTCACGCTCTTCTTCCCCCATTCACCTGGCCTGAGCCCATAAATAAATTTCGCGTGTAGTGTAAAATAAAAAAAATAAAAAAAAATCGCGTGGAAACCAAAGAATCGTAGAAAAACTCAAAATATCAAAATAAGGAAATATCTATTGGGATTTTAAAATAAAATGTGGGTATTCCTCCCCGTTTTCACAAGTTACAAAAATAAAAAGTAAAAATATAAATGAGAAAAAATAAATAAATAAAAATAATAATAAAATAAACTACAATAAATAATAATATAAAAATATAAATAATAATAAAAATAATGGCAATGTAAAAATTCAAAGAAAATGTAAATAGTTTGTTCAGAGCAAAAATCTCAAAAAAAAACTAGAATGCAAAAATAGTTGTAATATGAAAGTAATGAAAAATAAAATTATTTATTTATTTGTTTTTGGTTATCAAAGCAAAAAAAAAACGCGTATTTACTTTTTAGAAAATGTATTGACATACGTTGGTGTGTGAGTGGTGCTGCCGTAGGCAGAGGTCGTAGTGGATATTTCTCGTACGTATGTCTACTGTCCCTTGTCAATGTCAACTAGGATCACATCAAATGGTGTAGCACATGCAAACTGCAGGCACTCACCTAAAGTCTGGCTGCTACTCCATCTGATGTGATAGATCCCCACTGAAAGTTTTCGATAAGCCTCACGAACTTACGATTTCGAACCATATGCTCGGTAGCTTGAACCTATTCAATTAGTACGAAGACTACACAGTTCTTACTTTTGAATGTCACTGCTCAGATTTTAAAAATCCATCGCAGGTACTCCAATAGAAAGACTTGTGTTCCCCCCTTTACATCTTTCACCTAGCACAGTCAACCAAGCAAAAAGAACTTTAGCTGAGATGCCGAGAGAAAACCTGAACTGTCCGAAAAGAAAAGTTATAATAAAATCAGAGAAATAACAAAAGTAGAAAAATTACGTAAAAGAAACAAAAGGCTGGTCTATGTCGTTGGGCGCCATTGTTGTGTAGCTGGCTGTTCGGGCAGAGGAAAGTGGCAGGTTGGCATGCTTGTTGGCCCAGGCTAGCTCGACGGCCAAATGGGGGGGTTGTTTGCCACTTCTCTACCTTCAGCTACAACAAACAAAAATTTTCTGTCATGCCAATATAAAAAAAAGGAGAAAATGGAAGCCTGTCCCGGTCAGTTGGAGCCATCCCACCCCTTCTAAGTGCCGACGGCACTTAGCCTTGAGTTCCGCCGGAGCTCCTAGTTCATCATGCGAAACCCCCTTTTCCTGACCTAGTCCGTCAGTCAAACGTTTGTCACCTGTTAAATCGTCATGTCACCTGTAATATACCCACGTCCCCTCCGTGTTGCGCCTAAGCAGCACCCACACCAACCTGAAAATTCCTAGCATTCCATATTAAATAATAATACTATGTTCAACCGAATTTCATTAGAATACACATTCATTTATTAAATTGAATCAAAACAAAACCTAACACATAAAACTCCTCTTATACTATTTCTTTACTTCTACTACTAACTGAATCTGAATTTTATGATTATTATTATTATAGATATATGTATATATATATATATTTTTTTTTTTCCTCTTTTTTTCTTTGCCTAATTATCTAATTCTATTAACAATATCTTAATTATTCCCTAACTCACAAATATCTATCTTTCTTTTGTATTTTTTTTTTTTTACTCCGCGCTTTCTACTGTAATTCTTTAAAGTTTTTTTTTTGTAATCGTTTTTGTATCTAATTATTAAAATCTCAAAAAATATGCGTATACATATGCACATATATGCTTAACAAGTGCAAACATGTATGTATGTACATGTATTTATGTGCCTTTGTTACCTCACATAAATATATGTATGTATGTATATATGTATATGCACGTTTTATATTATTATTATTATTTTTTTTTTCCGTCGGTGACCCTTCCTAATGCTACTGAGTATGTATGTACATATATATGCAGATGTTAAAAACAATAGTGACTTCTCACTTACCAGTATGTGTGTATGTTGTATGTCCACCGATGCTAGCGCCAGCATGCAGACTACCTGGGAAGTGTTGGGGGAGAAAAACAAAGCATATGTACATATAACTACTGGAAAGGAGAGCAACCAAACAAACAGAAACAGGTGGTATAGTGGATCACGCTTAGTGGGTACGTATGCCACCTGTTTTGCTTTCCTTTTCAGTTCGGCCCTTCCCTACGTCGCGAAAAGAAATCGATCGTCGTTAAAAGGTACGTATTTACACCGGCGCGAGTGACAAAAAAATTACATAAAGGTGAATATTCAAACAAAAAAAATACAAAAGAAATTCACAGACGTGTAGAGACTGAATATTAACACTTTTGCAATATAGGCATTAATCAATGTTACTAAATTTAACCAAAGTTGACAAAATGCGAATGTGGAACATAAAAGTACTTAAGTGTAAAGCGAATGTAGTGCAATCAATAAAGCGTGATGAAATTAAAGTTAACTCAAAATCGAAAATAAATGCAGAGTAAACAATGTGGTGAAAATAAAAGTATGTTTAAAAACTAATTTAATAATAAATGCGGTGTAAAACAAAAAATGTAGCAAATTACGAATTAAACTAACAAAAGGCTCAAAAATTAAAAATAAATGCATATGAAGTAAAATGTAATGAAATAAAAAAACAATAAACTTTAAAATTCAAAACAAGTGCCGCGTTAACAACTTTAAACTAAAGTGAATCCAAAAAAAGAGAAATTTTACGAACTAAGAACTTAGCTTAAACCAGGTGGGTGCTGGAAATCCAGGTGATTGTTATGCTGGCGTTCGGGATGCGGCGTGTATGCTGCTGCTCATAGATGGGTGAGTTTGAGTGCTGTGATATGCGGTGCTTCGATGTTGTGTGTTTGGCGATCTTGCTTAAGCCGGTGCTGTGCATATGTAGCCGTACGTATTTATGTATGCGGTGGTTTTTGTAAACTCTCGAGCCGCTGGTAGTGGACGTGAACGTCTATTTCGCCGCCGGGGCGCTTAGCACACACGGAAGTATAGTTGGCGCGGCCCGGATATAAATTTTGTGAACTTGACCAAATTGGGTTTAAAATAAAATGTCTTAAACAAAACGTTTTTCCCTTTTTTTTTATTTTGCGTTAAGCACTTTGCTTTTACTTTTCAAAATTACTTTGTCGACCGATTTGGCGGGTATAAAAATTCGCGCTCGAGCACTTTTGCTTTCAACACAGACTTTCTTCAAAAGAATCTCGATTAAGGCTTCAGCTCGCTATTTAAGCATTTTCGACGTTTATTTTGGTTACGGTGATTCTGCGGTTCTCCTTTTGTTTACAAGCAGACACATATACACAAGCTCAGGCCAGCCAATAGCAAGATCGCAGATCACGACATCGAACCAGTTGTATCGCACCCGCTATTTTGACTTTGGACTTTACGTCTTTATGGTAGCCAGTGGAAAGTTTTTATTTTGTTTACTTATACTGCTTCTACTGTTATCACCAGGGTGAATTTCCGTATGGGGTGGTTCGAAAAGGGTTGCTTCTCTGATTTAGAATATGCATGCATAGATATACACATGTTCATGCATATATCCACATATATGTATGTATATATATATATATATGCATGTATATTCATATTAAATCGGCTGTCGTTACAAAATGTTCGTATTTAAAAATAATACTTTCATAACACGCACACGTGGTGTGGATTTAAACTCAACATTTAAATGCACATTTACATGTCTGGCTGTAGATGAGTGCGCGAAGATGCTTGCGACAATTTCCTAGTTTCCAGAGGGTCGGGGTTCAATTCCCATTACAACCAGCATGGAATTTAAATATTTTTTTTAACTTAATTATGAAAAAGCAATCGGTAATTGCAAATCGCTTCAATTTAATATGGGCGTATTTGAATTGAATATTTCTATACTAAATACTAAAATTTGTATACTTAAATGTATTACGAGTTGGGTTGGTGCTCTTTCATATGCGTATTTTTTTTAATTAAGCACGCTTTTTATCTTCCTTTTATTAACTCGAGATGTAACTATATAATATTGATGCGCCTAAAAGATGCAGCGATTTCTATTCTCAAGTTATATACCTGTTGACAGTACGAATGGCAATTATAATAGGGAGCTTTTAGTTTATTAAACTATAATTTTATTTAATTCTAAACTTCTTTCTCCCAGTACACCGGTTTAAGGCCTGCTCAAACAGGCGCGGTGCGGTACAGTGCGGTATAATCCCGTACGATATCCGGTATCAAATACCATGGCGGTATATGGGAACACTCAAACAGACGCGGTATTGGAAGTGCGGTACACCGAGGTACAGAACTCTACCGCAGCATGCACAGTTGACCGCGCGGTATAAGCAGATATGTATATCGTAAGCAGAGTTGCAATTTAGAGCTAGAGCTCAACCACATATTTTATCTACAAAAGTGTTATAGATTATAAATTCTACCTTTTTCATTATAAAAAACGTGGGTTTAAAAGTGCTCGTAATACATTTGTTGGCATAAATGTGATATTCTTTGGTTTTGTTTCTCACAAAGTAAATAAAATCAAGTTGGACTTTTTCGTTTGTTGAAAAATATTTTTAAAATCTGGCAATGTTGCTCAGAAATATGAACGGCAAATTTACTGGAATTTAAAATTCTTTCGCAAAACGTACAAAATGGAGCGTAAATATGGAAATATTTATCAAATCTTTCTTTGTGGTTACGCAGTTGGGGCATCAGGCTGGAAAATTCACCATCTTCCTTTCTTCTCAAATTTATTTCGTGAATCCATCTTCTTTTTCTTAAACATATACATAAATTAAGAACTTTGCAGGATAAAACAAAGATATAGGCATATTCATACCCTCTGTTTTCTTCATCGAGAAGTGCTGCTAATAGCAATAATTCGTCCTCAGAACTTGAGCTGTCCATCGGTAAAATTAGACTTATAATATATGTATAAATTTAGAAAGAGGAATGCGTAGAGTGCCGTTAATTTGAGCTCGTCACATGGCAACAATGTTTCTTGCTAAACCGCACTATACCGCACCGTGTCTGTTTGAGTGCCTTTGCGTATATCGTTACCGCGTATCGTACGGGATTATACCGCGCTGTACCGCACCGCGCCTGTTAGAGCAGGCCTTTAATTTGTGAAATAGTAAAATTTCGAGATAGTTGAACTTTGCACAAGCAATAGTTGATGATTAGTATA
>NW_016158269.1:72525-81588 GCF_001687245.7 Rhagoletis zephyria | reverse complement strand
AAAATGTTCGTATTTAAAAATAATACTTTCATAACACGCACACGTGGTGTGGATTTAAACTCAACATTTAAATGCACATTTACATGTCTGGCTGTAGATGAGTGCGCGAAGATGCTTGCGACAATTTCCTAGTTTCCAGAGGGTCGGGGTTCAATTCCCATTACAACCAGCATGGAATTTAAATATTTTTTTTTAACTTAATTATGAAAAAGCAATCGGTAATTGCAAATCGCTTCAATTTAATATGGGCGTATTTGAATTGAATATTTCTATACTAAATACTAAAATTTGTATACTTAAATGTATTACGAGTTGGGTTGGTGCTCTTTCATATGCGTATTTTTTTTAATTAAGCACGCTTTTTATCTTCCTTTTATTAACTCGAGATGTAACTATATAATATTGATGCGCCTAAAAGATGCAGCGATTTCTATTCTCAAGTTATATACCTGTTGACAGTACGAATGGCAATTATAATAGGGAGCTTTTAGTTTATTAAACTATAATTTTATTTAATTCTAAACTTCTTTCTCCCAGTACACCGGTTTAAGGCCTGCTCAAACAGGCGCGGTGCGGTACAGTGCGGTATAATCCCGTACGATATCCGGTATCAAATACCATGGCGGTATATGGGAACACTCAAACAGACGCGGTATTGGAAGTGCGGTACACCGAGGTACAGAACTCTACCGCAGCATGCACAGTTGACCGCGCGGTATAAGCAGATATGTATATCGTAAGCAGAGTTGCAATTTAGAGCTAGAGCTCAACCACATATTTTATCTACAAAAGTGTTATAGATTATAAATTCTACCTTTTTCATTATAAAAAACGTGGGTTTAAAAGTGCTCGTAATACATTTGTTGGCATAAATGTGATATTCTTTGGTTTTGTTTCTCACAAAGTAAATAAAATCAAGTTGGACTTTTTCGTTTGTTGAAAAATATTTTTAAAATCTGGCAATGTTGCTCAGAAATATGAACGGCAAATTTACTGGAATTTAAAATTCTTTCGCAAAACGTACAAAATGGAGCGTAAATATGGAAATATTTATCAAATCTTTCTTTGTGGTTACGCAGTTGGGGCATCAGGCTGGAAAATTCACCATCTTCCTTTCTTCTCAAATTTATTTCGTGAATCCATCTTCTTTTTCTTAAACATATACATAAATTAAGAACTTTGCAGGATAAAACAAAGATATAGGCATATTCATACCCTCTGTTTTCTTCATCGAGAAGTGCTGCTAATAGCAATAATTCGTCCTCAGAACTTGAGCTGTCCATCGGTAAAATTAGATTTATAATATATGTATAAATTTAGAAAGAGGAATGCGTAGAGTGCCGTTAATTTGAGCTCGTCACATGGCAACAATGTTTCTTGCTAAACCGCACTATACCGCACCGTGTCTGTTTGAGTGCCTTTGCGTATATCGTTACCGCGTATCGTACGGGATTATACCGCGCTGTACCGCACCGCGCCTGGTTGAGCAGGCCTTTAATTTGTGAAATAGTAAAATTTCGAGATAGTTGAACTTTGCACAAGCAATAGTTGATGATTAGTATATGTACCTAAATACGTTAAAAATGACGTGCACAGAGTTTTACAATTATATTAAGGAAAAAACAGAAGTTTTGAAACAGTTCACAACAACGAAAAATATGACTGATATTTTAAAGTTATCGTGTACTTAATTTTTTTTCTTTCATGAAACCTGGAGTACTTATAAGTACAGTGCCGTACAAAATTATTGGCTCGGAGGCTCTTTCATCAGATCACAATTTCTAATCAGATCTTTTAGAAAAATTTTGAAAATGTAGCTTTTGAGCCAGTTAATAAAGTGCAAGTCTGAGGTTACCAGCAAATTTCGTTGATTTTTAGCATTTTTGCTGACAGTGTCTTCCACATAAAAAGAATTATCGAACATAGTTTGTATAGAAGACACTCTCAGTAAAAACAATACCAAAAATCAACTAAAATTTAATGGGCTGCAAAACTTCATTTTAAAAAATTTTATAAAAAGTCTGATTAGAATGTTGCAAATTGATTATTATTATTATTAAATTATTGAATTTCCCCGAGACTAGCACAAAGTTTAACAATTTTATTTCTATGTTTTTTCATATATTTAGTATAAACTGTATTTTTATAAAGAATAGAAAAAGGTTCATGCATTGTGAAAAATCTGTCCTTTGGTCGTGATAAGTTGTTTTGTTTTGTTGGCGTACGTTGTAATGATCTCATGATCTCATGTTTTTATGTTTTTATTTTTGTCTGTCAAAATAAAATTGTACTACATCTTTTCGCACGTTGAAATGAAAGAGAAGGGAGTGAGAGGCCCCCCCTAAAGTGTCCCGGTTTGGCAACAGAGATATCTGGCAGCCCTACGCTGGAGTCGACGTTGAAATTCATAACACGCACTAATTTTATGGTAAGCAATGGTTTTGCAGAAAATGGACCCAGTGGATGGCGCTGCAGCCGAAATGTATAAAATCCCGTGTGGTTGGTCTGCTTTGGCCCTATGTTTAAGTTATAAAAATTTACTTTTCAGATGTCTAAACGAAGGATGGGGTTAAGTATGTCTGACGCCCTCATGCATGACCATGCGATCTTGCATCTACCTAGAAATCAGTTTATAAATATTACCACGAATTGTAAAAGTTGCGAATTAACACGGAAAGATCACCGTAGGTATATCAATTGCTTCATTTGAAATATATTCAAGAGATCACACGACTCATTTAGCCAATGAACCGGAAAACTTTTCATCCTGTGCGATAGCGAGGATTCTTGGACCTCCTATAACAGAAAACACACTTCTGTGCTCTTTAGTTTCCTTATAAGAACATTTATTGGCATACGCATCACACCAATGTTGTAGTTGCAAGATCATGGAAAAAGATTACGCATGCTTGGCAGAGATCTCACGGGTGTAAATAAGACCATCTATAAAGCTCCTGACACCGAAAGGGACTAGTACTCCATATGGTATCACAGCGTTACTATTATTAGCTTATATTTGATGAGGATACTGCGTTAGTGGTTTCAACTTAAACCAAAAATTTTTACTTCACATACTATTTTTGCTTTTAACCGCTCTTTTGCATTGGCCTACGCAAAAGTTCTTATTAGCCGCCGCGAAGCGAGCGGGCATTGGCTAGTATGGTAATAAAAATATTTATATTTGGCAATTTTTACACTTGTTTTTATTTGTAACAAATTACATATGTAATAATATAAAATAAAATTAATAATTCTTTACGAATATATATAGTTCGAAATAGATTTTCGCATATTTTTTACAAAATGAAGTGCCTTCAATAAATGCTAAACTGCTAACAGCCGCACTGTGTTCTGTTTTGGGAAAAAATGGACCAAATCAAATATCTCCCGATCCAAACCAGATAGAGATACAAACTAAACGGAATTATAAAGCCCAAATACTGGTGAATACAGGAAAATTATTCTGATTCTTCAAAAAAAGTTTTTCGATCTCCAAGGTCAAAGTTCAACAAAAAAAATTTGTTTATAAAAGCAAATATCTAGCGATCGAAAATTAATAGAGACCTAAATGAAATAGTATTTTAAACTCCAAGTATTGCCGAAAAGAGCCAAACTGTTTTGATTCGTCAAAAATAAATTCCCTTTCGTAAATTCCGGTACTGCATACTCTAAAATTCTAAAAAATCTCATTAAAAAGTTGAAAATTTTGGTGAAAATTTGCTGAATTTTTGCGAGTTTTGCACAAAGTTTAGGAATTATATTTTTATGTTTTTTGTTGTAGAATGAACCATATTTTTATACGAAATTAGCGGAAAAATATTAGAATGAAAATTGTTGCATATATTGTGAAAAATTTGCTGTGCCAATTTTTTTTGTTCCGGCAGTGTATGTATATAGATGTGATATTGTGTATGTAAAAATATATAGATATGACCCACCACACATACATACGTATGTGCATTTATATGTATGTATATCGCATAAAACGATAAAAAAAAACAATTAGCTATGTTTAAGTCAGACAATTTTTTTTTTTTTTGTTGACCATTGACCCCGGAATTTACGATAGGGAATTTATTTTTGACGAATCGAAACAGTTTGGCACTGACACTGGTGTGGTCTGAAAGGACGAGTTCCCGAGCCGAAATTGCTATATTGCAAATATCGAAATTTATTATATTGCGCATCATTTGATAATATCGAAAAAATTCTTTCGTTTTAGTCTTCTTGCATATCTCAGGCTAAGAAGATCTCTCGCTTGTCGATTTGGATGGTTCATTAACTGGTGCTTAGCCCTCTTATGTCCTCGTGCACCATATTTACATTATGATCTTTGTAGATATTCGTATTTTTTATGCACCGTGACGCGTAAAATTTTTGACTGCAATCTTTTAAGTCTGCTCAAAATGGAATTGCGCGCTGTGCCCCAAAACCCGATTCCATATGCCCAACATCGTTTAATCATCATGTTAAAAAGCAACTTCTTGTTATCAAGGCTTAATTTAGATTTGTGTCCTATAACCCATTGAAGGCTTGCTTGTTTTAGGTTCGCTTGAGAAATTTTGTTTTCTATATGCTTTTTCCAGGTAAGTCTTCTGTCTAGTGTCATCCCAAGATATTTGACCCTATCTGTTTGTGGTATAGCCTTGCTGTTTATTTTTAGTGGTGGGCAAGTTTCTTTCTTCAAAGTAAATGTTGTCTGAACACACTTGCTTTCGTTAACCTTTATCCTCCAAGAACCTAGCCATAGCTCTAACTTTTTCAAATATTCTTGCAGTTTGCAATAAGCCCCTTTAGGGTCTGAACTATCGCTTAGCATAGCTGTGTCATCAGCAAACGTTGAAATGGTTAGACTATCATCAGTTGGCAAATCAAGAGTGTATATTACGTACAATATGGGTCCTAGAACACTGCCTTGAGGGGCACCTGCATATATTGGGTGACTTTCCGTTCTAAAGGAATTCTGCCTGACTCTGAAGTTTCTCCCCAGCAGAAAGCTATCCAGAATTGCATGCGTATTTGCAGGGAGTGAGACCTTTAGTTTGTATATAAGGCCCTCATGCCAGACTTTGTCAAAAGCTTGAGATATGTCTAAAAATACCGGTGCAGTATTGCTTCCCTTCGAAGGCTTTTCTAATACAAGAAACCATTCTATGAACTTGTTCTACAGTTCCATGTTTTTCACGAAAACCAAACTGATGTGGTGGTAGTATTTGGTTACTTATTGTAGAAGGTTGTATTTTTTTCAATAGAAGTTTTTCAAATATTTTGGAGAATACAGAAATCAAGCTAATGGGCCGATATGAATTTACTACCGTCGGATCTTTGCCTGGCTTTGGCACCATAATTATTTCTGAAAGTTTCCATAAGTCGGGGAAGTGCCCCACTTTATCATGTTGTTAAAATATGTGGCCGATTATTTGACTGGCTACGCTAAATTTGTACACAATTTTTCTAAAGTATGAATTAATTGTTATATTTTTATGTTTTTTGTTGTAGAATGAACCATATTTTTATACGAAATTAGCGAAAAAATATTAGAATGAAAATTGTTGCATATATTGTGAAAAATTTGCTGTGCCAATTTTTTTTGTTCCGGCAGTGTATGTATATAGATGTGATATTGTGTATGTAAAAATATATAGATATGACCCACCACACATACATACGTATGTGCATTTATATGTATGTATATCGCATAAAACGATTAAAAAAAACAATTAGCTATGTTTAAGTCAGACAATTTTTTTTTTTTTTAGTTGACCATTGACCCCGGAATTTACGATAGGGAATTTATTTTTGACGAATCGAAACAGTTTGGCTCTTTTCAGCAATACTTGGAGTTTAAAATACTATTTCATTTAGATCTCTATTGATTTTCGATCGCTAGATATTTGCTTTTATATACACATTTGTTTTTAGTTGAACTTTGATTTTGGAATTCAAGGTCGAGAAACTTTTTTAGAAGAAACTGAATAATTTTCGTGTATTCACCAGTATTTGGGCTTTATAATGCCGTTTAGTTTGTTTATCTGGTTTGGACTGGGAGATATTTGATTTTGTCCATTTTTTCCCAAAACAGAACACAGTGAGCCGGTTTCACCAACAATTTAAATGGAAAATGCATTTTTATTTTCTGTCAATTTCAATATAAGATTCAAAAAATTTAAATAATTTTTCACTTAAACTGCTTACGTTAAATTGGCTGTAAATACAAAAAAAATAGCGGACAAATTGTGTATGTGTGTGTACTAAGCATGAGTAGCACAGCGCTGCGCGGCGCAATTGCGCTTACACCGTAGACGGAGTTGCCGCGCCAACACCAATATATGAAAAGTGTTTGCGCCATTAACACCGAGAAAGACATGAGACACACACACAATTCGCCTTAATTCTCTGAATGAATATCGTGGTATTTACTACATTCCTAGCAATTAAGTTCTGTTGGCGGTACAAGCGTGGCTCAGCGCCGAAAATTAAAGAAATAATAGACATGACCACTGACCACTGTATGGTGTATTAAATTGTATGACAATGGATACTGTGGTGACACTCAGATGGCGCCGTGTTTAAATCAGTACAATGAGCTATTGCGCTGAGTTAGTGCGCTGACAGCACAGGTGGCGCCAGCTTTATTGAGCTTGCTCAATGAATGTAGCAGGAGGTGTTCGGTATAGATTTCCTGCACGTTAGCCAAATCATCTGATTTGCTTCATTTATGTGGCTCAAGCACGGCACATTTGCGGAACTGAAGTCAAACTCAATTAATGAATTCGCTCCAACTATTAAAAAATAACGGGTTTTCAAGAAAATATGTAATTTAATTACATATCGTTGACTGGTGCGGAATAACTCGTGTGATTCAAATTCAATACCCCATTAACAATGTCGGCATTTATCGATTGATTTTTAATCAACTAGTGGATTTGATTAAATATAATCGGACTAGAGTTAAATATTTATAAATTATTTTTTGAAAAACAAGTCATCGTGGTTAAACAAATTTTCACAAAAGAGAAAAGTGATTTTCACCGGAATTTTTACTATTACTTGTAAGAGATATTATTTGATATTAACCTTATATAGTAGGCTACCATTAAGTCTGGGTAATACAATTTTTTTGTCTTTTTTTAATATGTATTTATTTATTGAATCTACAAACTGCCATTAGATTTAAAATTTCTGCGGTAATGCTTAGACATTTTTTATTTTTTCATACATATATATTTATTACAGTTGTTGCGGCTGTCGGAATGGACAAGAATCCGACGAGCAGGATCGCTGGATCTCGTGCTGGGCAGGCGGTCTGAAAGGACGAGTTCCAGAGCCGCACTGCCTGGGCGGGTGAAAAGGACTAATTACAATCCAGTAGGCTGTGTTCGGTCGGAATGGACAAAACTCCGAGCCGCACTGACACTGGTGTGGTCTGAAAGGACGAGTTCCCGAGCCGAAATTGCTATATTGCAAATATCGAAATTTATTATATTGCGCATCATTTGATAATATCGAAAAAATCCTTTCGTTTTAGTCTTCTTGCATATCTCAGGCTAAGAAGATCTCTCGCTTGTCGATTTGGATGGTTCATTAACTGGTGCTTAGCCCTCTTATGTCCTCGTGCACCATATTTACATTATGATCTTTGTAGATATTCGTATTTTTTATGCACCGTGACGCGTAAAATTTTTGACTGCAATCTTTTAAGTCTGCTCAAAATGGAATTGCGCGCTGTGCCCCAAAACCCGATTCCATATGCCCAACATCGTTTAATCATCATGTTAAAAAGCAACTTCTTGTTATCAAGGCTTAATTTAGATTTGTGTCCTATAACCCATTGAAGGCTTGCTTGTTTTAGGTTCGCTTGAGAAATTTTGTTTTCTATATGCTTTTTCCAGGTAAGTCTTCTGTCTAGTGTCATCCCAAGATATTTGACCCTATCTGTTTGTGGTATAGCCTTGCTGTTTATTTTTAGTGGTGGGCAAGTTTCTTTCTTCAAAGTAAATGTTGTCTGAACACACTTGCTTTCGTTAACCTTTATCCTCCAAGAACCTAGCCATAGCTCTAACTTTTTCAAATATTCTTGCAGTTTGCAATAAGCCCCTTTAGGGTCTGAACTATCGCTTAGCATAGCTGTGTCATCAGCAAACGTTGAAATGGTTAGACTATCATCAGTTGGCAAATCAAGAGTGTATATTACGTACAATATGGGTCCTAGAACACTGCCTTGAGGGGCACCTGCATATATTGGGTGACTTTCCGTTCTAAAGGAATTCTGCCTGACTCTGAAGTTTCTCCCCAGCAGAAAGCTATCCAGAATTGCATGCGTATTTGCAGGGAGTGAGACCTTTAGTTTGTATATAAGGCCCTCATGCCAGACTTTGTCAAAAGCTTGAGATATGTCTAAAAATACCGGTGCAGTATTGCTTCCCTTCGAAGGCTTTTCTAATACAAGAAACCATTCTATGAACTTGTTCTACAGTTCCATGTTTTTCACGAAAACCAAACTGATGTGGTGGTAGTATTTGGTTACTTATTGTAGAAGGTTGTATTTTTTTCAATAGAAGTTTTTCAAATATTTTGGAGAATACAGAAATCAAGCTAATGGGCCGATATGAATTTACTACCGTCGGATCTTTGCCTGGCTTTGGCACCATAATTATTTCTGAAAGTTTCCATAAGTCGGGGAAGTGCCCCACTTTATCATGTTGTTAAAATATGTGGCCGATTATTTGACTGGCTACGCTAAATTTGTACACAATTTTTCTAAAGTATGAATTAATTGTTATATTTTTATGTTTTTTGTTGTAGAATGAACCATATTTTTATACGAAATTAGCGAAAAAATATTAGAATGAAAATTGTTGCATATATTGTGAAAAATTTGCTGTGCCAATTTTTTTTGTTCCGGCAGTGTATGTATATAGATGTGATATTGTGTATGTAAAAATATATAGATATGACCCACCACACATACATACGTATGTGCATTTATATGTATGTATATCGCATAAAACGATTAAAAAAAACAATTAGCTATGTTTAAGTCAGACAATTTTTTTTTTTTTT
>NW_016158269.1:46035-71998 GCF_001687245.7 Rhagoletis zephyria | reverse complement strand
TCTTGGAAACACCGCATATAGGTAGATTTTCAAGTTTTATGCGGCAAAAAATATTTTATTGCCTCTCTCTACTCAAAATTGTTTATCAAATGTAAAATTGAAATAAAATAAAAATGAAAAATATATAAATTAGCCAATAATTTACTATTTAAATATATTGACTACCTTTATTTATAAAATGTGTGTACACTATCATTGGTTAATTAGTTTTCGCTTTCCGAATCTTCGCTGGCCTCAAACTATTCCTTTGTCACATCTTTGACAACGGATTTAGAGGGTAACAGCAGCTTTATTGTGTCTGGGGAAAACGATTTGATATTTTTTCTTTTTTTGGTCATGAACCGAAATACTGCTTAAAAACGAGTCCAAGCTCATCAACAGCCGGTTATGTATGTCACGGTTACCTACTTCACGAGAAAACTTCCGGGAATAATTTTCTCGGTAGTGTTTGTTGTGGGCCTCTTGAGCTCCCCGATAATTGTCCTATTGTTAATAAGGAATTAGTATCTTGTGCATTGTGGGTGTCATAGGATGCCATGCCGTCGTCGATTCGCCACTTCTCGCTCGCTATGTTTGAGTTCCGGTCGCTTAACGAAAAATTTTGCATGTGAAAGCAACAACAAAGTTAGCTAGCACGGATAGACGATAGCAAGTTTGGTTGTACCTCATTGAGTTCGTTCGTTTCGCCACTTGCTAACTGATGGCGAATCGATGACGGCTAATAATCAATTGTAGCGCATTTCCTCTTACTATGCATATGCCTAAATGTATGCAACCATTTGGCAAGCGAACACAGGGTGCTTCTGATGAAAATAAAAATTTTACGCTGAAATACACATGCTAAGCCCTTCGAAATTTTGTGCTGGGATATGCGTTACAGCTTCGCAAATTTTACCCCTACCGAAACCAAAGATGTATACACATCAAAAATCATAGCTAAAATTGGGATCTTCTATTGCAGGATTAAAAAATAAAACTCGATTATCTTTAAAAATTCCAACTAGGTCAAAAATCATCCTGCGCTAAAATTTTTGACCGGAAAAATCTTCGTATTACCATCGCAAATGATATTTATTTAACTTTACTACAAAAACCACTCATGTTTAATAACTTAAAATATGTAAAAGCTCGTCTAAAGTACCATGTTGTGTGTTTTCTTTTTAATCCTTTCTGAATAATTATTTTTTTCCAATGCCATCCAAGACAATTTCAAATCAGATACGGTGGTTTCCACAACTTTGTTAATCTTAGATAAAAAAATGTTAATGCATTTATCGCTTTTATAGAAAAGTTGTAACATAAGCAATTTTTAGCAAAATGAATATCATACATAAAACACAGGTTTTAGTTCTTTAATTTTTAATATCGATATTTCGACCTAAATCTGAGGTCATCTTCAGGAACTCTTAGTTGTGCCCGGTCGACCGACAACTAAGAGTTCCTGAAGATGACCTCAGATTGAGGTCGAAATATCGATATTAAAAATTAAAGAACTAAAACCTGTGTTTTATGTATTATCTGGGCCTCGAACTTATAAAATAAAAATTACATCAGTTTACAATTTAAAGGCCGATAAACAAAAACAATCAAAATAAATATACTTATAAACTCTTTGGCGGCCGCCGTGGTGTAGTGGTAAGCAGTGTGCGCTTACAAAGATATAGAAAAAAGGGGTTTTCTTAACAGCGGGCGCCCCTCAGGCAATGGCAAACCTCCAAGTGTATTTCTGCCATGAAAAACAGCTTCTCATAAAAATACAATCGCCGTTCGGAGTCGGCGTAAAACTGTAGGTCCCTCCGCTTCGTGTGACAATACCAAGGCGCACGCCACAAGTTGGAGGAGAAGCTCGGCCAAACACTAACATATGTGTAAGCGCCAATCTATTATTATTATTGTTATAAACTCTTCATAGTCTGGCGTAGACTTGTATCAGATTCTATAAAATTGTAGTCTTATGAGCACAATCACGTATAATGGTCAGCTAACTTACCACATTTATATATTGCAAATAATGCAATTGGATTATAAGCAAATATATAGTCAAAATCTTAAGAGATAAAGATTTCTAAGGATATTTTACAAATGATAGATTCGTTTTATTTCAATAGAATATTTATTAAAATTTAGCAGTATAATGCTCAATACGCAATTGTTCATGAAAATACTTTCTTAAATATGTGTTATTATTTATTGCTAAAATGAAATGCGAATCGCTAATAAGTCAATAAAAACATTTTTAAATAAAGAGGAAAGCACTGGCCACGTTACACTTATTTATTAGGTAATTGTGCCACGAAGTCAGCTATAATTTCTTTTTTTCTATATGCAATCAGTATGATATCGACAATACTAAGAAAACCTGTTATATATCCTTTTAAAAAGGGTACTTAATTATCCAAAAAACTACTTTTTTAGTTTTTCACTGGCTACGTTACACTTAACGTTTGCGGTACATTTCATTACGATTCAATAGGAGTTCTAAACAACTTTTTCGCTAACTTGGAACGTATCCTGTTAAACTAATTTATTTTCTATCGTTCAGAACTTAATCGGCCAAAATAAATCAAGGAAAGCTTATATTTTTGTACTTTTCCTTGTTGAAGTATCGAAAACTGTTTTTAGGTTCGTGAAAAATCCTTCGACAAAAGGAGCAAAATATTAAACACCAAATGCTTGGACATGATAAGAATTGAATACGAATAATCACTAATATGTTCAGTATTTGAAAGAACGAAACGGGGCTAGTTTACTTTCCTATAGAATTGGCCATGTAATAAAAAACGTACTGCAGTTAGTGGAAGTTCCTTTATCATTTCACCTGTAATCCTATCGTAACCAGGCGCTTTATTCTTCTGAATGTCATGAGCAATGGTGTTAATTTAATCTTTCTTTTTAAACCGAAGCGGATTTGTGGTAAGGCTACCGGGGGTATTGAAATATTGGAAGGATGAGCGCCTTCATTGGGTCTAAAGACTTGCGAAAGATGACAGGCGAAAGCGTTTGCTTTATCCTCATCATTCCTCGTCGGCTTCGGTTATGAGTACGTAATGTTCGCCAAAGGGAGTCTGTTTCAAAGCAGACAATGACTGAAGGATCGTACCTCTTTCTTTTTCCGCCCGCAACAAAATCCGTAATTACTTTGTACACGCATTCAGCTCCCAGCTTAATACAGCGAATTTAAGAATGTTTGGAGTGTGTAGGTCAAGGCAGTAAGAACCGCGGTGTTTAATATAAGGCTTTGGTGTTGCAATTTCTGCGACCTTAACTATTATATCAGCGAGATTTTCAGCTGCCCTGTCGATATTATTCCTGATACGAATAAGAATTTGCGATTCAATGTGCGAACTGACATACTTTTTGTATTTTAACCAGTTTGTGTACTTATTTGTAAGATTTATTTGTTTTTCTTCATAATTAATAAATATTGATAGTGTTATAAGACAGGGGAATGATCTGAAGAGAGATAAGGCTTCAGTATTAACTCGGTGTCGCGCAATACCCTTTGTTACACCAAAGTCAATAAGATCGGGTATTTTTTGGGGGTCAGATGGCCAATACGTTGGCTGGCCAGTAGACAATACGTCAAATCCTCTGTTCTGGATTACTTTATATAAATTTCTACCCTTTGTGTAATAAATATAGACCCCCAGAATGTATGTTTGGCATTGTAGTCCCCTGCTACAATAAACTTATTGCCAAACTTTAGGAAAAAGTCACCAAATTGTTTTTAAGTTATGTTATGACGAGGGGGGCAGTATATAGCAGATACAGTAAGGCCACCAAAGTGGTCATCAATGTGTATTGCAGTATTATGTATGTACTCATCACTTTTCGATTCTAATTCATAGTGCTTTATTCTGTTACGAATGAGAATGGCTGTTCCTCCTCGGGCTTTCCCGATGCTTAGTATCATAGAATTTGTAACCATTAATTTGAAAGTTATTAAATTGCGTAACGTGGGTTTCAGATACAAGCAAAACATCTATTTGAAAGCGCTCCAGGAAAATTTATAGTTCGTTTTTATGCTGGGTTAGCCCGTTCGAATTCCAACAACAAATTTTGATATTATTCATGGTTTAACTAAAATGGTTTGAAGTAATAGATTTATATTTTTAGTCAAATCGTGTACCATGATCTGCATTGCCATCACTTGCTCCTGCATAACATTCATAAAGTTATTTATAGTAGCTGAGTCAAATTTTTCCAAGTGGGCCACTCAAAAGTGAGTTTTGGAATTCCATGTACTTTTCGATTGTTAATGATAGTTTATGTGATGAAAATGAATGTATCAAAGTAGTTTTGCGAAATATCAATTTTATTATTAGTTATAAGCAATTGAAATTTTCGAACAATGTTTTTTATTTTGACAATATCTTTGTTAATACTTGACGGAAATACGTAATCTTACATTCTACAGGTTCGTGAATGTTTGGCACATGAAGTGCATCATAGACTTTATGAATTCAAATGTTTATTTATCAAAAAAAAATAAAAAATTTACAAAAAACCAAATTTTTACATGTTCTCATATGTTTACGAAAAAAATTAAAAAAGAGCATTGTTCAGATATTCATTATAAACATTTTAACGAAAGAAAATTTTTGCTAAGTATAAATGCGAAAATACGCCGAGCGTTTGTTTGTTGGCATTCGAGCGCTCGAATTCGCTGCTCAGCGGTAGGTCGTGACATGTCTGTGCTCGCGTTGACGCAGTTCAGATCATCCCATATTTACCGTCAAAAAATGGTGCCTCCTCCAAAATGTTGTAACCCTTTCGGAAAAAAAGGGCATGCTAATTTTCGGGAAACCTAACGTTACTAAAAAGTAAATGTGATGCAAAATTAAGTGTTTTGATCGGACTGCATGTTTGCCGTAAATGTCGAACGGAGAAATATACCAAAACAAATGATATTGATTTCAATAAATTCAATCGAATTCAAATAACAAAGGAAGTGCCGAAACGTGAAAAGTATGAAGATTTCGAAGAATTTGATGATGTCGAAGAGAACGGGCATGAAAAAAGACGAAGATTATGTATGTGAAAGTGTAGATAATGTTGTGAAAAAAAGGAAAATGACAGAAAAAGTAGCGCAGATTCTCATTTCTCCCAACTCATCAGGCTTGAACTTATCAGGAACAGAGAAAAACTTTCTCCAAACTTCGATTGAGAAAATTAATAAAAACTCTAAGGCCCACTTGCAGAACATCTAGAGGTAAATGTATAAATAGAGAGATAAGTAGCTCAGAGTTAAATTGTTATATTCCTTAACCAGACATTGTCTTGCAGCGTTGAAAACTGGCCCAGCGTTAAGTAACCCGAGGGATTTTTAAATTAAGTAGGCACCACTCTCTTTTTTTTGACGTTTATTTACATTTGAATATAGAATTTCAAACACTTCCATACATACGTACATACATACATACATAAATAGGTACACTTTTTAAATAAGCCAGCGGCACTTCCGAGAGTTCTCTTAATTGGATGGACTACTAACACGGTTGGTGCATTTTAATCGCATATATTTTTTACACCAGACTGACCAAAACCTCAGAGCTGAAGGCGGAATAATGAATACGTGAATATGTATGTATGTACATATGTTTTCAAAAATATTTTTGAAATCTCAATTTATTTTTTCTTGTTATTGACAGAAATGACATACGTAGAGTTAGGAAGTTAACCTTCGAAAATTGCTGGGCTAAATATTTAACGATTTAACTATAATTTTACTCCTAACCATTGATTGTGCAAGCAAATTTATCAATTTAACCACTAAACTTCGAGTTAAATAGATAACGTGCTGTTCTGCAAGTGGGCCTAATTCGGATTATCTCAATTTACCTCAAAACAAAAGGATGATTAATGATGTACAAAGTGCTCTAAAAAAGGTGTCTACTCGCGCAGAAAAGCTTTTCCTCTTAACGACTTTACCTGCAGAATGGAGTATAAGGATGATTGCAAAAACATTCGCAGTTACTCGACGAATGGTGAGTTCTGCGAAAAAACTGTATCTCAAAGCAGGCTACGGTTCCCATCCCAGTGAAAAAAAGGCAGACCCATGAGTGCAGATGTGGTTGGACTCGTCAAAGACTTTTTTCTTACGGATGATGTTAGTCGAGTAATGCCAGGGGCCAAACAATACAAATCCGCACGTGTTCAATTTGATATATATAATAATTTTTAATATTAGATCTTCTTTTGGTTATTTATTCTTGAATTTCCGTACATGAATGAATTTTTATAAACTTTTATAAATATTTATAAAAAGTTCATCTAAAATTATTTTTTGCAGAAAACGTTTATTGCTAAGAAATCTGAGTGAAATACATACTAGATTTCTGTCGAAATATCCAGAAATTCGAATTTCTGCTTCTGCATTCAAAAGTTTGATGACACCACAATGTATTGTAGCTGGCCCAAAATGAACCCATAATATTTGCGTATGTAAAATTCATGAAAACATGAAACAAAAATTTTTTGGACTTGAACTGGAATTAACACGAAAAAATTCAAACTTCAAAAAAAAGTTGTCGAGAATATATAACCGAGATCGTTTGCCAAAATGCTACTGCTAATTGCTTTCTTGGGGATTGTAAAAAATGCCCTGGCACAAAATCTGTAGCTCGAGAATTGAAATCAATTTTGAAAGATTTAAACATCAAAGGCATTGAATTTTCTCAATGGCTCACTACGGATCGGTATGTATACAATTTTTGATCCTTTTTTTCCAAAGATATATAAGTAATTATTTTGCAGATGCCAGATTGTAACTGTTTCCGAAAAAACTGCTGTTTTTGTGCGTAATCTTTTTAAGGATCTTGTTGTGGTCGCAAAACATGATTTCCTGGCAAAATCTCAGGCTTCATACTTCGAGGAACTCAAAAAATCAATTACAGTTGGGGAATTCATCGTTACACTTGATTGCTCGGAGAATTACTCATTCCAGGTCCAAAATGCTATACGGTCACAATATTGGTCCAAAGATCAAGCAACTCTCCATGTTTACGTTGTGTACTTCAAAGAAATTGGTGATTTGCAACGTGCTAATTTTGTCGCCTTTTCCGAAAAATCAAATCACGACGCTACTGCAGTTCATTTATATAACACTAAGTTCATTGCATTTTTGAAAGAAAAATTCGGCCGACTTGATGTTAAGAAAATATATTATTTTTCCGATGGCGCCGGGTCCCAGTATAAAAACAAATACAATTTTATCAATTTGTGTTATCATCAAAGCGATTTTGGTATGCCGGCAGAGTGGCACTTTTTCGCCACTGCGCACGGCAAAGGGGCGTGCGATGGTATTGGCGGGACCGTGAAAAGGTGCGCATATCGTGCTAGTTTACAGAAAAAAAAAAAACACTGAAAGAATTACAACGACTAGAGAACTCTTTGATTGGGTACGAGGATATTTTAAGAAAATCAACTTCGATTTTTGCATGGAAGGCGAGTATAGACACACCAAAAGAAATTGGAACCACGTTTTGCTGAAACAAAAACGATAAAGCAAACACGGCAGCATCATTGCTATCAGCCTGTAAATAAAAACAAAATTGAGTGTAAAATTTTCTCACGTTGCACAAAAAGTGATATTCAGCAAATCAAAGTGTAAAACTGTTTTCAAATATCCAGATTTTGAGCAGAGTCTCGAAATTAAGCCGACTCGCTGAGCGGCACCCCCACGAATTCAAGCGCTCGAATGTCAACAAACAAGCGCTCGGCGTATTTTCGCATTTATACTTAGCAAAAATTTTCTTTCGTTAAAATGTTTGTAATGAATATCTGTACAATGCTCTTTTTTAATTTTTTTCGTAAACATATGCGAACATGTAAAAATTTTCCTTTGGTTTTTTGTAATTTTTTTTTTTGATAAATAAACATTTGAATTCATAAAGTCTATGATGCACTTCATGTGCCAAACATTCACGAACGTGTAGAATATAAGATTACGTATTTCCGTCAGGTATTAACAAAGATATTGTTAAAATAAAAAACATTGCTCGAAAATTTCAATTGCTTATAACTAATAATAAAATTGATATTTCGCAAAACTACTTTGATACATTCATTTTCATCACATAAACTATCATTAACAATCGAAAGGTACATGGAATTCCAAAACTCACTTTTGAGTGGCCCACTTGCGAAAATTTGACTTAGCTTCTAGGTTATTACTATTCTGGCCAGAAGGAGGTGGTGTTGGAGGAGTATTTTTCAGAATTTGTGCATATGAAGTAAAATTATTTACGCTCGTTGGCGCTGGCATTGGCTTAGCGATTTCTGGTACGGGGTTAAGCCTAATAGGAATATTTTTGGGAATTGTTTTCTCTTTCATTTAGATGTAAACTGGACAACCTCTATAATTAGCAGTGTGATTTCCACTGCAGTTATTGCGCTTTTAGATTTCGGGCCCATTTTTGGTTTCACACGTTCTTTAGAAGTGTGCTAATCCCCACAGATACAACAGACACCAGATAAGGTGCAGTAGCGACGTATGTGACCAAATTCCTGGCAGTTGTGACATTGAACAGGGCTTCTACGCGTATGATATATTTGGTGCACTTCCCTTTCTTCAGGTTATGGAAGTCAGGCTGTAGCTCTATTCTGAACATCGATTGAGGGATGTTTTCTTTATTTTTGATGTTGAAAACATTGCGCACCTTCCCTAAGAGCATTTTCTATCTCTTTTGAGTTCACGCTGGACTCGATGCCTTTTATGACAACTTCTATTCCTCGACTACTTTTAAGTTGGTAGGTGTAATAAGATTTCTCACACTTATCAAACGCATTTTGAGCCTGAATTTTCACTTCGTGTATATTACCCTTTTTGATAGGAACTACATGAAAATTATTTTTCCCTACTAGTTTCAGAAGAGTATCTACCAGAGCATTAGAACTTTGTTCTCGTAGATAAATAGGTGGTGGCTTGTATTTTTAACTACCTGTTGGTTAGAATCATCATTCATATCAGCGAGAATACTAAAACGATTATTCTCCGTCGATGTAGATGTACCTGAAGTGACTACTTTTAAAATTTTATTTTTTGGACTTTGTTTTCCATTTTTTCGGGTGTGCGCTTTCGCTTTATTAATATGTAGCTATCTAACCCAGTCTGAACATTAGCAAGTTTTACTTTATTTGCTTCTTCTTTGTTTGTTTCCGTCGAAGTATTAGTAGCGTCCGCATTGATCACTGCTGGAGAGCAAGAAGGTGCTCTTTGCTTTGCTGGATCTGGTGTTTGTGATAATTGTCAAATTTACATTTCAAGGCGTATTAAATAAGGTGGTTGCAACCGTATATATGTAAAAAAACTACATGTATTTTGGTGTTGCATTTGGTAAACATAACGTCAAAATTGGGGTGGATTCATACAAATTCGCTTTGGTTAAAATCATTTCGCCTTGGGTTAAAATCAGCTGAAAACGAATAAATGAAAACATAAATAAAATATTTTAAGCTTTGCGTGCGTGTTATTAGAATTTTACTCGGATTTATTTACCTGGGTGGCCTCCATAGCTATGCGAGCCGAATGCCGGACAAAGTGAATAAGTGCAGGAACACTTTCATAAAAATCATTTCGATAAGATCGTTTGGCCTGGTAAACAAAAAGGAGCAGCGATTGTTGATCATATCAAAGTGCTTCTGGTTTTATATAAAGAGTTGTACTGACACCACATTCATGCATTCCTGGCAGTACTAATTCAACTATAAGTCTGTTCCAGGTGCTTCACGATTTACAATCTCTTACAGCAAGCTGTTCCCGGTCGCCACCTTCCATAAGATTTATTAATGGCGAAAACAACTTTTTCTGCAAATCCTGTAAAACCTGCAAATCGTGAAGAACCTGGAACAGGGCTTATGTATTGTGACTAGGAGCTATGCAGTTGATAAGTTTCAGTGAACGTATGGATTCATTCAATGATAGCCTAGAATACGTTTTTGTGAACATTGTAATCAAATGCAAATACATATGTACATACGTAAATGCCGTAAGCCTTTTACGAATTTTACAAAGTCTGTGCTTTTATTAACATTTTTAATGACAACAATAAATTTGTGTTTTTTCAATTAGTACCTTTAGTGAATGCACATGTGCAATGCCAACAAATGTTTCAACTGGCGTAGCATTGTTACTGTCCCTAGGAAATAGTACGGCTGCTTCTGCGATTTCGGTAGTGCGTCGACATATGTCCAACTGCACCCACTTTACTGTAATGGAAAAATATAGTGAAAGTATGTTTAAGTACTTATTGTTATACACTCATCTGCATAAATATGATACATACGCTAAAAGTTGAACAGAATCACTTTTAAAAGCATTTGAACATCATAAGCGCATTGGCACTGGACTTTTACCTCATACTCGGTATAATAGTTATGGGCGGTATATCGACAACCGCTACGCCATCATTATGTAGCGTTTTAAGCCCATTCTAGTGTGCCCTTAGGTTTCCAGAAAACTTTATAATGAATGCCATGGCTATGCTGTTCTTGTGGTAATAGAGGATCCCACGTAATTGTCAAATCACCAATTTTACCACCGCCTCCACCAACGTTACGCAGCGATATATACGGCTTATCTTCGTACGTGCCGTATATTGGAGACGGAGCAGTTGGAGTGCCAGTGCCCTGGTCATTGACAGCAGCAACGGCTGAATTCGTATGAGCACCAGGGTTTTAGATTTTAAACTTCGGCCTGCTGACGACCAGTATACCGATCTATCTCACGGCCACAAACATATGTGGATGCATTCACCCATGTGCGGCCAAGTATGTTATAGTAACGAAACGGTCGCCCATTGCTAGCGCCATCCACCCACTGAACCATTCCTTTTGTTTTCCAATTTCACTTTGTACACTTGCAATTGCTTGTGTGTGTAATACGGTGTTCGCATGACGCGATTTTACGGGCAACTTTAGTTGTTAGCCGCGTTAGCACAAGCCTTTAATATAAAAAAAAAATAATAAATAAAAGTTAATTACAACTCCGTGTAGTATACCCATTAGTAGGCGCTCTGACAAATCCATTGTATTAGCTGTAGTAACCACTACCAAGCGTGCTGCAGGTTTTGATGGCCAACCGAGTAGATTGTATACAACATCCTGCGTCTATTGCAAAGTATATTAATTCATCGACTATGGGCCAGTTTTTCAGTGCACGGATGTGATTTAAAATTAATTTAAACGCTCGATCGGGTTGGTTTAAACTAAGATTATACGTTGAATACTTCCTTTCAATAATATCCGACAGTTTAATACTTTGTTTTGGCATGCTATCAACTAAAAAAATCGTTATTAACATAAAAAATGGAAAAGGTTGTCGTTACAATTCCTTGCCGTCTTGTGGCTGATTTTAGTATACCTTTGCGTCGAATATATGGCGTCATATCGGTATCATAGATGTGTTTTTGACTAGATGCTATAGTCATGAAAAGTGGATCGTTAAATTGCTCGTCCATGACTGCAAGCTTAGAAGCTTTTTCTCTATAAACAAGACACGGTTGATAAGAAATTCTTAAATCAGCTTATTAAATTTTTAAAAATTACTTTGCAGACAATTTAAATTAGGTGTTCATCATAATCCAAACTAACATTTAGATTACGACGTGAAGTTGCTGAGGTTGGGGCAGTTTAGTCGTCCCCGATGTATTTGCATTAGTTGGTGTCGGCTAGTATCCAATTTCTTTAGATACTAATTTACTATTCGCTTTGCTGGTAACCAAGGAGGATTCCTACTGCGCGGACATTTGTTATGCGTGAAACTCAAGACAGCGTTTGGGTTTGGGCTGCTGTTTGTCGAAACTCGCGTGTTTGCACCTTGTTGTTGCGGAATAATTGGTACTTTGTGGAGCACTAAACGGCTGCATACCTCCAATAAAACCGAAACCGGATTAGAAAATATACCTAAGAACATTACTTTAATTGTTCATCCTTACTATCTAGAGATTGACTTTGATGAAGTTTTTGTAGCCCATTATTCAGTTTTGCTTTCTTGATTTTCAAACGCTTGTTTAGATCGTGTATGCGGAAGAAAATCCTACATTTGAAAAAGAAAAACGTTTTCGGGAAGTTCCACGCCCGCGCTTTTATCAACCAAGTGTTGCTGGATATGTGTGCGATATGAAATGTCTTTCGCATTTACTTTGTAGAAGACAGACTCGAGACTTTTTACACCATTTAAAAAATGAGGGGCCGGCCTTTGACACCTAATCCACCTAAGTAAATGAATTTTCGGTGCTCTTATATTCTTCTAGCTTCAGCTTCTTGATTATGTACCCCGAAATATACTCTAGTGCGTCTTCTGGCAGAACATCACAGTCGTCCGGGTGTGCAGCACTGAGTGCTTCGACCAATTCCGGTTCCATTTCCGTATCCGGTTCACAATCAGAAGCAGGTCCATCATCATCAGCAACTTGGTCGAAGCAAAATGAATTACAAGGAACGCTTGAGTCGAAATTTTAAAAAAGCTCAAGCACTTGTGAATGAATTGCTGATAACGCTGGAATCAATCTGTTGTGTTCCGAAATCGAGCCACTCTGTATCACCCCCTTTGTCATTTCCACTGCTTTTCAAACACTCAGTATTCCGTGCTAAAAAAAAATCCGAAAATATCATTTATGCCAATATTTATACAAAATATTAACAATTATACCTAGAATGTATTTTCGCAGCCTATATTTAAACTCTTTGGCAGAAGCATGGTCGTTTAGGCCCCCTTTGCTACGAATAGCGCCAAAAAAATTGCCACTACGTCCTGATTTAGGTTGTAGGTGCAGGTGTATTCCACGTTTGATTTTTTTTTACATAATCGAAAAGCATTACCAAAGCTTTATTCGTAATTAAAAAGCCTTTCTGGAAATGCTCGAGCCCATTTTTCCTCGGAATGATTGGTACAGACATGAACTCATTTGTTCGAGTCAAAACATCCATTTGGCTTGCAAGGGCTATTCCAAATGGTTCCTTTATTCAAAAGTTTAATACAAGAGTAAATTGTTAAATCCCTAACTAATGACAAATACCTTGCCAGGGTAACCAAAGGTGTCACGGTCGAATTGAGTAGTCCATTTGAAAAGTGCTCTATGTAAAATTGTTTCGATTTTTAGTTTGTGGGGGTTAACGTACCAGTATTTAAAGTAGTTTCATGCCCACTAACAATACAGTGCAAAATCCTTATATATTCTGAAAAAAAATAGCATCAAATGTTAGCTACTCTAGCAAAAATCACTATAATACTTACTGTATTTATGCTTATATAAGTTAAACTAGCCGAAGTTAAGTTTATTAAAAAATTTATTTTTTACGGCGGCGAGCCGGGTTGTTTATTCAAACTCAAATTAGCACTGATTACAATTTTTGTTTTCACTTAAGTCTATACCTCAAGAATCTTCATTGGCACGTTGAATTAACAGGTGCGATGCCTTGGCCTTGGTTGAGGGTGTCGGGTGTCCAGACTTGTAGTCAGCAATTTCGCGGATGCGCGTGCAAGAATTGGAATGCAGGTGCACTGCATTAGCGTGAGAAAGAATTTTTGGAGTTTTGAGTGTTAGCTACGTTAACTTATACACTTTCAAAAGTCGCTATAATATTTATTGTACGTATTTATACAAGTTCAAAAGTTTCCATCTTCTGATGAGCTTAGAAAACTGCAAGAAAACGTGGTAGTTTCGGTGCTTAGTGGAAGACGTCGTAAAAAAGAAGCAGACCAATCTTCATGGAAGAGAGAACGCAAATAGCTAAAAAAAAAGCTAGCTTTGTAAAAGTTGTTGTTTCAAAACTCGCTATATTAATAATTTAATAAGAAGTATGTGCTTGCAATAGAAAAGAAGTTATGAAGAGTCAAAGTGGCGTGACTCCTTTTTTTAAATTGTGAGACTCGCGCCTTTTATAGTATACTGTAGCTGGTGCGTACCTAAAACTGTTATCGGACAACTTTTATAGTATTCGGGAGCATAAGAGGAATCAATCTAGACATGGCAGGCTTATGTTCTCTCATTAGAAGATAGCTAAAAAAACAACTCCTTGAAAAGGTTACGATGCGTGCACAAAAGTAAAAATGCATGTTTTTTATTAGCACATCTTCTGGAATTGGAAAATTTAGCCAAATACGTGTGTGCTCTATTGTACAATATACTAATGAACTATGATCCTCGTGCACCACTTTTTTATTTGTTCATTAAAAAGTTACAGAGCGAAAAAGAAATAAGAAAAGCCAAAAAAAACGAGTATATATAATAGCAAAGGAATTTTTTGTCCATGTCATGAAATCTACACCGTTCCTTCGATTTTCGAAAAAGATGTGTCAAATGAAAGAGCTTGGGCTGTAGATGACTTGGAGTTAACGTTGATTTTTGACAGTTTGTGTTCGGATATTTCTTTTATATGAAAAAAATGCTACGCACCGTCAATAAAAAAAATGCCACAAATCCACTGCAAGTCCACGATACTTAAAATTTTCAATTTGCTTGCTAAAATTAATTGGGCTACAAAACTGAATACCAAAATTTTGTCTAAAGATGCTGATCAAGAAGTTAGAAATTTTGGGAAAACTTTTCAGAATTTTCATAATTTTTGCACAAAGTCTGAAATTTGGATTTATATCGTATTTGTTAACTAACTAGCTATAATTTCATTAAAAATAATAAACATTAAATAAAATATATAAAAATAGCCAAAACTTACTAAAAAGTCCAGTTCCAGTTTTTATTTGGTTCGCTGTATGTGTATCTCTGTAACCGATTAATCAATTTGAACCAAACTCAGTACAATTATTGCCATTGGCACAAAAAAGCTATGTATATGTTGATAATTTTTGAAATCGGACTAAAATTACTACCACTTTCCACTTACAAAAAAAAACCGCAAAACCGTTAATAGCGTTTGGTACGTTGCTTTAGAACGTTACAGCACGTTGCATTTCGTATTCTAGCAGCTGAAGGGACGTATACTAAAAATTTGGAAAAAAAAGTTTAAAAAAAAATTTGAAGTTTCTGATGCCGATATCTCTTTGTAAAATTAATTAATTAACCTTTTCTACATACTTAGCCGTGGACGTTTGTTCTGATATCTCGAAAACAGACATGCGTTTGAAATGATTCCTGATAAATTTTTCGACTAGAGGTGAGTTTGAAACCTCAAAACGCGTCCTATACGAAATTTTAGTATCGGCACTTCTTACAAACTAAAAGCTCGATACTTACTCCAATTGCTCATAAATACTTGCATCTGCTTCCACTACACCTTTTAAAACAGTATTTCATAAAAACACAAATGTATTTCAGAAAAGGCCAAATGAATTTCAGAAAAAGTCAAATATATTTCAGAAAACCTCAAATGTATTTCTGAAAAGGGCAAATGTATTTCAGAAACGCTCAAATGTACTTCAGCAAAAGCCAAATGTATTTCAGAAAAAGCCAAACGAAATTCAGAAAAATACAATTGTATTTCAGAAAAGTTCAAATGATTTACAGAAAAACGCAAATGTTATTCAGAAAGGGCAAATGTATTTCAGAAAAGCACAAATGTATTTCAGAAAAATATGTTTAGAACACCGTTGTGCTTTTCTGAAATTCATTTGTGTTTCTCTGAAATACATTTGCCCTTTCTTCGCCGAGTAATGTTGTTGTTGTAATTCCTTTGTAATTAACTGAAATGGTTTTTATTTTTGCACTTTTCTTTTTGTTTACTTCTTTTAGTAATTCTTGTCACAGCTGTTTGCTTTGCGTTTATTAAGTGTCATAATACAGTGATACTCAAACTGTTCGCTACATGTATTCTAAAACTAAATACATCAGCTCCTAATCTGTTATAATTTATTTTGTTTGCTTTTTATTGCCATAATTGTTATTAATTTTTTACTATGAAGTGTGATCTTGATAATTGCCAAATTAAAAGCGACTCTGAACGCTACTTATCGTGCTGGCTCTGTGATGGCATTTGCCATTTAAAATGTGCTGGTTTGACAGGTAGACTTCTGGACGCTATTATTGATGGCAAAGGTCTTCGGTGGTCTTGCTTAAAGTGCAGGTCAAGGTTTAAGTTATTTAGGCAAACCAGAAATGGTTTTTCTGAGGTGGGGAGAGAGTTGTTGGTACTGACCGAAAAATTTAAGCATTATGAAAATGTGTTTAAATCTTTTAAATGCTTAGATACCGTACAATATATGAAGTATATTCGTGTGGCAAAACGCAAGCGTCTTCATAGTCCGCCTAATGAAATGATAATCGCTCCACGTCAAAACAATCTTCCGAATGACTTAATTAACCTCTCATCTCCTTGTCCACAGACATCGGAGCCGTCATTCTCAAAAGATTGTATAACAAAGTCTGATTCCGCTTCTAATAACAACGAGCCTGAAGTATCTTCCCCTTCCCGCGTTGAAGATGTGTAACGCTTACTCTACCCTCAATTATTTAGTAACTCAGTTACTCAACCCCTTCCGCCGGTAATCGAGTCTAATACTAGGAGACTGGTTGTGGTTCCCCCAACGAAGTCTATATTTGTCTAGATTTTCGAGGGATACATCCGAAAACGATATAAAGTTTTACATCTCGTCCAAATTTAATAAAACTATCAACTTAATTATCAGAAAATTTAATTTTAAATATGAAAGAAATATTTCTGCATTTAAAATTGACGTAAATTTAGGAAACTTTGACATGCTGCTTAGTAGTTCTTTTTGGGCTTCCGGAGCTTTCGTTCGTGAATTTGAGTATAGGCTCAACAAAAATAATAATTTGGCAAGTATTCCCCGTCAGAATACTGAATCAAAAAACTAATTACTAAAACTGCTTTAAGTATTTATTTTCTCAACCCAAGAGGCTTAAATACTAAATTTGGCAAAGTATTAGATCTTCTTTATGTTAATGATGCATCTAAGTCCGCTGTAAATAAATGTGACCCACTAGTTTTGCCCGAAGATGTCTACCACCCTTCTATTGAGATATCTTACGAAATTATAAACGATGGTCAAAATCCCGGTATCAAAATATACGAACCAAATATTCGCTTTGATTTTTCGAAATTAAACTTTAAAAACTGATTAAAGAATTGTCTAAATTGTCGTGGCCTAGATACAAAGAAAATTTTGAGCAAAGCGTCGCACATTTTAATTTTACTGTTGGCTCAGTTTTTTAAATCCAGTCACTCTATTAACTCCCACGCATACTTTGACTATCCTTTTAAACTAAGCCCAATTGACTCAATATATACCCCAATAATATATCCCGATGATGTATTAGTTTACCTGAAGTCCTTAAAGCAGTCTTTTAGTTATGGTCCTGACCAGATCCCCACTTGGTTTCTTATAAATTGTGCTGATTATCTCTATGAGCCGTTAACAGCCTTATTTAATTTATCTCTTAAAGAAGGCATCTTTCCAACCATATGGAAGGAATCGTTCATAACCCCGCTACATAAAAGCGGTAGCAGGTCCTCGGTGGAGAACTATCGGGGCATAGCTAAGCTCTCTGCAATTCCTAAATTATATGAAGCAATTATTACAAATCAGTTGACGCATTCTATCTCCTCTACCATTTCATACTGTCAACATGGGTTTTGCAAAGGCAAATCAACTTCAACAAATTTACTTGAGTTCACAACCTATATCTCAAAAGCGTTTAGTGAAAACAAAAACCCACCCCAACGTACACGAGAATGCATCCGTTTTAGGAATTTTAGCAACACTTTCGCGTACAAAGCTATTGAGAACGGGTTACGAAAAAGTATCGTAAAAGTATTACCCAAGGTGTAGTAAACAAGGTGGTGTTGGGGCGACAGCTGAGCTTTTCGCCGTGGAGGACACTACGTCAAAATGACGTGTTTGTTGTAACTCATACCAATGACAGTATGGACATCAGCGTATAATTTGTTAGTGTAATTTTTTACTTATATACGGCCAACACCACCTTGTTAAATACGCCTTGGTATTACCTGTCGCTCAGTTTGTGGCAGCAGAACTCTCGTTCTCGACACGCGTTTTCAAAAGGTTTTTCGAAGTGTTTTCGATAGTAGAAACGTATCTCTATTTCGCTATCGAGAAATTAATGAAAACGGCAATGTTTTCGATCCATTCGATTATCGAGAAAGTAACGAAAGCGTTAGAAGTTTGTTTCGATTTACTCATCGAGAATGCATCGAGAGAAGAATCGTAAACAAACATTAAAATGACTAGTTTACGATAATTACAGCTGTTCCATTCCAGTTTATTTCCATATTTAACATAATAAAAGATTACATTAGTTCAATTTTCTCGTGTTTCAAAACAAAAATTAGGTTTATATAAATAAACATAAATGTTATTGTTGTGTACTGGAATGCTTAATTAATATTATTACCATATGTAAACTAACTTTTGCTAAGTACTGTAGTTTTTACTTTTCTCTTCTACCTATTTTGTACAAATATGTATGTATGTAAATTTGTACAAACAACATTCGATTTAACTGGACTCGATGAAAACTACTAACGGCAGTGCTGAATTGAAAGTAAAGTAGTATATAAAAATGCAATTGAGTGCAAAGAGTTAGTTGTTACTTAGCCTTCAGACAGCATAAAACGCGTATATTAAATTCAAGCAAACTGGTGTTTTATTCAAACGCTCGAGGCGATTAGGATTCTTACGTACTTCGGGGTCGTGAAAACTATCACGTCCTAACATTTTGGTGCCGAAACCCGGGACATTGGTCCACTGTATGTAAATTCAAGATAATTTAAAAATAAACTTCATTGGAAGTCCACGCGAAGTATAAAATTATTCGTGTCGCTCGTAAAAGAAGGCTAAGGTCCGCGATCGCGAACAATATTTCATAACGAGTTCGATTAAAGTTGAGTTTATTGGTACATAACCATAAACTTCGGTTAGCAAAAAACAGAGAACGTGTCTTTATCAGCCGCAGCTACGTAACGCAGCAGCGTACACATCCCCGGATCAACATAGAAGTAATCTTCTTGGCCAGCACAACTGCATCGAAAACTGCGTGAGAGAACAATTCTGAGAGAGGTGGTGAAATTGCTATTGAACTGTTCCAAAATGACATCGGACACCGAGAAGGAGGAAGTTGCGGCCGCAAAAAGGAGAGTCCAAAACTAGTGGAGCTGAAATCGTTACGTGCGTCAACAAAGGGCAACATAACACGAATTAAGAACCTGATAGCGAAGAAAGGTTCTTCCTTGCCCGAAGAGGAATTGGAGTGCAGGCTTGGTATTTTGGAGCGTACTTTAAGCAAATACTAAGCGTTCAGGCCAGCATCGATAAGATTTGTCCAGAAGCGGAGAGGGCGTCCAATGCTACCTTCGTAGGTGACGTAGAGGAATTATATGTCAGTGCTAAGTCAAACATTATGTCACTGATTCCCAAGCAACGTCCTGCTCAAGGGGAGGCAAGTTTTTCGCAGACTGCATCGTTTTCTGCACCCGCGTCAAAGCTACGCCGTGAAATTAAAATTGCTAAGTTTGATGGGAAATACGCTGAATTCCCCAAATTTATCGCTTTATTTACAAAAATGGTGATCAAGACCAAACCTTGGATAACTGCGAGAGGTTTTTGATACTCAAAGATAGTTTGGGTCCAAGACCACTTTCTGCAATAGCGGAGTTCGACGAAACGGATGCAAACTACCCGAAGGCATTGGATCGTTTAAAGTTGATTTTCGATAAAAAAGCGCTTATGTTTCAGGAACACATTGCAGCGCTTTTTGAAATGCAAAAGGCCACCAAAGGGTCAGCTGGGCATTTACGCAAAATAATTGATACCACTAACGCGCGTTTGAGTGCAATGCTGTCGCTGGGCAACTACCAAGACGTTACTAATGCCCTCATAATATACCTGGTGATGGATAAACTGGATGCTGAGTCCCAAACAAAATGGGAGGAATCTGTTGATTATACACGGCTGCNATATACCTGGTGATGGATAAACTGGATGCTGAGTCCCAAACAAAATGGGAGGAATCTGTTGATTATACACAGCTGTCCTCATGGGAAAATTGTTCAGAAATACTATCAAGGCGATGTCAAACGTTAGAAGCACGGGAAACAAAGATTTCTCATACCGATTTGAAGCAGACTATAAAGGATGTCCATCGGGACTCCAAGCCAAAGACATTCTTCGGTAAGCGTAATACGTCAACGGCACTGGCTATTGAGCATACATCTTGCAGCATTTGTCACAAAGGTGGTCATGAGGTAGTGACTTGCCCGAGATTCACGCGAATGAGCTCTCAAGAGCGCTACTCTGCGGCACGTGCCGCCAAGCTATGTCTGGTATGTTTGAGAAAGGGTCATTGGCTAAAGCAATGTAGCGCTGCGAAATGCACAACATGCAATCATTCACACCACATATTGCTTCATAGGCAAGACGACACAGGACCCGTCTCGAATGAAGTCAGCGCGTTGGAGAATAAGGAAAGCAGCTCATCAACTAAAAAAGTAGCACTATATACGAGTTCCAGTACCGCAGTTGTGCAAGAAGTTTTCTTGGAAACTGCAGTTATACTGGTGAAAGATACGGGTGGACGTTATCATCCGGTGCGTGCCATTTTAGATTCAGCGTCGCAAATTAACCTTATGTGCGACTATTTGGCGCAGATGTTAAGGCTGCCAAAGGCGACATGCCTGCTTGAACTTAATGGCGTTAGTGGAGTACGAACGAGCATAACAAAAAAGGCTCATACAGTGATAAAGTCACGCGTCAACAACTACGAAGTAGCATTGCAATTTTATATATTGCCAAAGATCACATCAAGAAAACCTGATCAATATGTCAACGTCTCCACCTGGAATATTCCCAAGAATGTTGAGCTTGCGGATCCACGCTTTAATACTCCGGCACGGGTGGATATGTTGCTAGGTGCAGAAATATTTCTGGAGTTGCTGTGCGTAGGTCAAATAAAGCTGTTGAACGGTGTACCTCGATTGCAAAAAACGGTATTTGGCTGGGTAGTGTCCGGTAGCACACAGATAGTCGAAGGTGATCGCGTGAGGGCTCAAAGCCTTGTAAGCGACGTAGTCGTAACGGAACAGCAAGACGAAAAACTTAACAGCTTGGTGGAGCGATTCTGGGAGATGGAGCAACTATCGACGAAGTCTACGTTCTTAACTGACGAGGAAGCAGAGTGCGAGCGCATATTTCGCGAGAGCGTGCGCAGAGATGACAGCGGAAAATTCGTCGTAAAAATACCATTTAAGAACAACGTTGATAAACTTGGAGATTCGTTTTACACAGCTGAGCGGCGGTTTCTGGCATTGGAAAGGCGGCTTAATAAAGATTCAGACACCAAAAAAGCATATGCTGACTTTATTGAGGAGTATATAAAACTCGGGCATATGGCAAAGGTAGCGGCAGCAGACCTTGAGCAGCTGAAGTATTTTTCGCCTCATCAACATGTGTTACGCCCGGAGTCCACGAGTACAAAACTTCGAGTAGTTTTTGATTGTAGTTGCAAAACTAGTAGCGGGTTGTCGCTCAATGACGTAATGATGAAAGGGCCAGTTGTACAAGATGATTTGTTGTCGATAGTGCTGCGATTTCGGTGCTTCAAATTTGCGCTTACAGCTGACGTAACAAAAATGTACAGACAAGCATGGGTTACTGCCGAAGACTGCAACTATCAAGCGATTTTGTGGAGAAACTCCAGCGATGAAAGGCTTGCAGCATATCGACTGCTGACGATAACTTATGGGACAACGGCAGCGCCTTTTCTAGCAACTCGTTGCCTGCAGCAGTTGGGTGAAGATGGTACGAAGCACTTTCCATTGTGATCGAAGAAAATACTATCTGATTTTTACATGGATGACTTCATCAGCGGAGCTGATACAGAAGCAGAATTAATGCAAGTCTATCGTGAGGTATCAGCACTAACAAATTCAGCGCATTTCACACTACGCAAATGGCATTCAAACAATGCTCGTTTTATGCTGCAGCTAGACGAAGGTGAAAAGGAGAAGCCAATACGAGTTAACGATGTCGAAATCATTAAAACTCTTGGCATTGTTTGGGAACCAGGAGCGGACCACTTCAGGTATGTCTGGCCTGAGCTACCGTCCACAAAAAACGTAAACAAAAGGGTAGTGCTAGCAGAGTTGTCAAGTTTATTCGATCCGCTGGGTCTCCTGAATCCGGTCATAGTAAAGGCGAAAATCTTCATGCAAGACTTGTGGATCAAAAAATTGGCATGGGATGAATCACTGCCAATGCACCTGCATAACCAATGGGTCGAGTTTCGAGAGAGGCTCAGTGCGATTCGAGAGGTAAAAGTGCCGCGCTATATTCTAAGCGCGAAAAAGCATGTACGAGTAGAGATGCACGGGTTCGCTGATGCATCACAGCGGGCTTACGGCTGCTGCATCTACGTGCGATCGATCGACGAAGATAATGGTGTAACCGTGCAATTATGGAGCGCCAAATCGAGGGTTGCGCCCCTAAAAACAAAATCACTTCCTCGGCTGGAGCTTATGGCAGCTCATCTGTTAGCTACATTAGTAGTGAAGACGCAGCAGAATTTTCGAATTCAACCAGATGCTCTGTATCTATAGAGCGACTCCAAAATTGTGCTGGAGTGGCTGAGGGCTCATCCATCAACCTGGACAACTTTCGTCGCTAACAGGGTAGCCTTGATACAAGAAGCAACTAAATCAGCAATTTGGAGACATGTTCCTTCTCGGCAAAATCCAGCTGACGTTATATCCAGAGGTGCGTATGTTGATGAGCTACTAACATCTTTTTGGTTTGCAGGGCCAGCTTTCTTAATGAAACCATGCGACCAATGGCCTGCCAACAAGTTGTGTAGCGTACCCGAGGAAGACGTAGAAGAACGCCGTAAGCAGACGACGACGCTGGCGGCCGAAGTAAAGAAAAATTCCTTTATCGAGTGGCATGAAGGGAGAAGTGATTACGTCCGAACACAAAAACGAGTGGCGCATTTTCTTTGTATTTTTCGGCGAATAAAGGGTCGTCACGACAAACTTCCGCCTCTCACAACAACAATGCTGGATGAAGCGTTGATTCGCATAGCGTTCTGCCTACAAAAACACTACTTTAACAACGAGTACAATGCACTAAAGCGCGACGGTGTGGTGCCGTCAACGAGTAAGGTGAAGTGCTTGAGCGTTTTTATTGAGAGCTGCTATGGAGTGGATATACTGCGTGTGGGTGGTCGCTTGAAAAACGCAAAGTTGCCGTACGATGAAAAGCATCCGATTTTGCTACCTGGAGAGAGTAACTTCGTTCGCAGTTACATACGCTATGTGCACGAAAAGCATATGCACGTAGGAACGCAAGCCTTGATGGCGATAATGCGACAACGATCTTGGATTGCAAAAGCTCGAAAGGTGGTGCGCTCTGTAACGACTTGATGCTTGCAGTGCTTTCGCTGCCGACCGAGGCTTCAGCAGCTGATCATGGGTAATTTGCCGACTGAGAGAGTTAGTATGGCGCGACCGTTTACAACTGCTGGTGTGGACTTTTGTGGTCCGATTATGACGACGTACAAACAAAGAGGAATGCGCACTACTAAAAGCTATATCGCCGTCTTCGTATGTTTCGCGACGAAGGCCGTGCATATGGAGGTGGTTTCTGATCTGACGGCAAAGGCATTCATTGCAGCGCTAAAAAGATTTGTCGCTCGCAGGGGTATATGCGCACAGCTTTTCTGTGACAACGGCACAAATTTTGTTGGTGCCCGTCGTGAGCTGCAGGAGTTCAGAAAAACATTTTACGAACAACAACAACAAGGCATGATTTCGAGGTATTGTGTCGCAAATAACATCGATTTTCGCCATATACCGCCGCACTCACCCCACTTTGGCGGCCTCTGGGAGGCGGCGGTGAAATCCGTAAATACCATCTGGTTCGCATCCTAGGCGAAGCGTTTCTAACATTTGAGGAGCTATGTACTGTGGTCGCAGAAGTCGAGGCCACGTTAAACTCGCGGCCCTTGACTGCAATGTCTTCCGACCCAAGCGACGAAGCTGTTATTACGCCGGGACATTTTTTGACAGGTGGGCCGCTTGTTGGAATTTTGGAACCTATTATCGAAAGCGAGCATATCTCAAACTTAAACCGCTGGGTGCGACTAACGGCCATAAAACAACACTTTTGGAAGCGTTGGTCATACGAATACCTGTACGAGTTGCAGCGAAAGACGAAGTGGACGGCGAACAAAGAAAACGTAGTTGAAGGCGACTTAGTTTTGGTGTCAGAAGACAATGCACCACCTAAATCATGGTTAATAGGAAGAGTAACGAGGGCCATAAAGGCTGCTGATGGGTATGTGCGCGTTGCCGACATTGAAACAAAGAACGGGTGCATCCGTCGCGCAATACAAAAGGTGGCGCCAATTCCAAAACCCGAATGAAGTTGATCTGTCAGTAGACACATCAAGGGCGCCGGCATGTTGTGTACTGGAATGCTTAATTAATATTATTACCATATGTAAACTAACTTTTGCTAAGTACTGTAGTTTTTACTTTTCTCTTCTACCTATTTTGTACAAATATGTATGTATGTAAATTTGTACAAACAACATTCGATTTAACTGGACTCGATGAAAACTACTAACGGCAGTGCTGAATTGAAAGTAAAGTAGTATATAAAAATGCAATTGAGTGCAAAGAGTTAGTTGTTACTTAGCCTTCAGACAGAATAAAACGCGTATATTAAATTCAAGCAAACTGGTGTTTCATTCAAACGCTCGAGGCGATTAGGATTCTTACGTACTTTGGGGTCGTGAAAACTATCACGTCCTAACAGTTATAAATAAATATAAATGTTATAGTAATTAAAATAATAAATGTACATTAGTTAAGAATTTTAATATGAAAATATAAAATTAAAACTTATTATTAACTGACTTCAAAAAGGAGGATGATTATCTATTTTTCGGAATATTTTATTTTATTTTATGTACATATATTACCGGGTAACTTTGGACCACGTGAACCGTTTACGATTATTCTTTTTTTTATAGGAAGGCGATACTTCAAGGGTGGTCCCATACTAATTTGGTTTAGTTGCGATCATCGTGTCATGAAGAAATTAACGGTATTCCTAAATTTTTTTATGAGCCTTGAAGGCGCTGGTATTTTTTGCTTAAAAATGTCTTGTTGTTGAACATCACTTTCCATCCTTTGTTTTTTTCTTGATATTCATAGATTTTGCAAACTCCGCCTGATCCTACGGGATTTTTGAATTGTGCTATTTGATAAGGATAGTTATTTTTTTAGTTTAATATATTTATCCTGCAAAGGAGTTTCAATACTTACTCCGAATTATTACATGGTTTCTTAAATTATAAAATTTGATTAACTGGTTAGGGTTTAGTACTTATGTTCAAATTACTTTAACTTACTTTTAATGTTTTGAAATATTCTTTAAAAAATTTTATTAAAGCGATGCCTCCTTCTATATATTTTTTTGAATGTTTTGTCCGAGAAAGGTTAGTGAAAAATTATAAAACAAATACATTATCGATGCCTTCAACGGATAGAAAAGCAAAAATAAAAACTTCCGTTTGAAATACGAGACTCTTAGGTGAGGCGGAGTTTTAGGGTAAGAGAAACTATCGTAAAACACGTAACATCAGGTGGGAATGTGAATGTTATATATACCGACTGCAGTATAGCATTTAACAAAGTATGTCACTCGTTGCTCATCTATAAACTTGATCTTCTTGGTCTTCAACATAATTTTCTACGTTGGATCTCTTCAAACCTCTATGATAGATCACAAAGGGTTATGTTTAAAAATACTCTTTCTGAGGATGGTTCCGTGCGCAGAAGTGGAAAACTTTTGACTGCCATTCACCTGGGAGTGGCCAGAAGCGATTCTTGTGCGTACGGTTCAAATCGCAGCTCACAACGTCCGGATATTTATATCCACGTATCCTCTGGGTAGCAACCAAACACCCGTTTGGGAGCGAGCTAAAGTGAGAAGGCGTAAAACTTCGCGTGCGCTGGGTTTGGGTCCCGC